>NC_040090.1:72632241-72935271 GCF_003369695.1 Bos indicus x Bos taurus
GTATCATTAACTATACTGGAAGTAAATTTTAAAAGTCAGGCAAGAGAAAAATAATTTGCAGAATAATAATGTTAAGGAAGAAGTGTTCATTTTTCCTAGCATAGTGGTAGAAATGCATTCAAATCAGCAAACAGAAGCTCAAAGTTTATTGGAAACAATGCTTCTATCAAAATCTGACAGATGCATCTTGGACACATCCTAAGCTGTCAGCCAAAGCAATCATTTTTGATAGGTCTTCTTCAACACTGACTTAGTGTTTGGATTCCTGACCCTATTAGGGAATAGCAGAAACAGCAAGACAGAAGTACAAGAAGTATAGAAGCAATATTAGTTGTCAGCAGTGTTGTCAGAACTGCTAAGTATAGAAAGCTTTAAGATATGTACCGAAGAACTGTGGATTTTGCTTTTAGTGATTTTAACAGCATGAAATGCTTTGTGTTCAATCAGAAGAAATATAAAATAATAATGATACAAATTTATAAAAAGAATAATGAAATCCTGCACACTGTGAAAATCTTACCTGTGAAAAAGCCCCTGGAGCATCATACAAGTCAAATGCTGCCAAAGTCTATTTCTAGGCTGAATCTTTCTTGGCCTCAGGGAACAGCTGTCAAATGTCTCTTGAGTAACAGTCAGACAAAGCCATAGAGTCAATTGATAACTTCTAATGAATAAAGAAAGATTAATAAATGCTTGTTGACTTGGGGAAAAAAGAACTCTGCTCTGTTATTGTATTCCAATTTCATATTGTGGAAGGAAAATGGAGAAAAGTACATAAACTAATAATTACCCATAATTTTATAGCATCCTAATATAAATTGCAGTCATTCAGATGAGTGAATTTAGATGGCTAACCTAAGGGTTACACCAATTGTGTCTCTGATTCCTTCTAAGGAGAGGAGGTACAGTAACAAATTCTTTAAAGGAAATATATTTCCAATTATGCTTTTTATAAAAAAGTAGTTTATTTATCTTTTAAAAATTTCTTATGTGAAGCTATTTAATTACATTCTATTGAAAGTGTCTATGTATAACAATAACACTGGGATAAGTGTTTCTATAAAATAGTAGAAAACTTCCATAATATGAACTCACATTCTTAACTTTAAGCTCCTGCTTTTATCTCACTGTTCAAAATGCACAGCACTACCTAAACTTCAACCTAGTATGAATGATCATGAAGCACATATTAATTGTATTAAATCCTTTATTTTGAAATTTTTAATTTTTATTAATGTAATATTTAATTTCTCCAAAAAATAAAAAAAAACATACACTTTGTTTTCTTTGTGTTTTGCTTTATTGGACATTATAGATACTGTATGTTTTTACAAATTGAAGATTTGTGGCAATCCTTTGTCAATAAAATCTATCAGCACCATTTTTCCAATAGCATTTGCTTACTTGGTATTTCTATATCACTTTTGGGTAATTCCCAAAATATTTCAAAGTTTTCCATTATTGTTATATTTGTCATGGTGATCCTTGATGAGTGGTTTGATGTTACTATTGTAGTTGTTTTGAAGCACAATTAACTATGCCCACATGAAGCAGCAAACAGTGGATAAATGCTATGTGTATTTTGACTGCTCCACCAACTGCCCATTCTCCCAAGTCTCTCTTTGTGCTCAAGCTTCTCTATCACTTGACAAACAGTAATATTGAAACTAGAACTATTAATAACCCCGCAATATCCATATGTGTTCAAATGAAAGAAGAATCATATGTCTCTCACTTTAAATAAAAAGCTAGACATGATTAAGCTCAGTAAGGGGGGCTTGTCAAGAGCCAACATAAGGCCAAAAGCCAGGCTTTCTGGGCCAGTTAGCTAAATTGTAAATGCAAACAAAATGTTCTTGAAGGAAATTAAAGATGCTACTGTAGTGAACATATAACTGAAAAGAAAGCGAAACAGATTTGTTGGTAAAGATGGAGAAAGTTTTAGTGATTCAGCTAGGAGATCCAACCAACCACAATATTCCTTGAATCCAAAACCTAAGCCAGAACAAAGTCCTAGCTCTCTTCAATTCTCTGAAGATTGAGAGAGGTGAGGAAGCTGTAGAAGAAAAGAGTGAAGCTGGCAGACATTGATTTAACATTTATAAGGAAAGAAGCCATTTCTATAACATGAAAGTGCAGGTTAGCAGCAGGTACTGACATAGAAGCTGCACCAAGTGTTTCAGAATATCAAAGATAACTAATGAAGATGACTCTACTAAACAGCAGATTTCCAGTGTAGGCAAAACCTTATAATAGGAGAAGATGCCATGTAGGACTTTTACAGCTAGAGAAGAGAAGGCAATACCTGGTTGCAAAACTTCAAAGGATAGGCTGACTCTCTTGTTAAGGGCTAATGTAACTCATGTCATAATTTGAAGCCAACTCTTAGTCACCATTTGAAAATCCTATGGTGATTAAGAATTATTCTAAATCTACCCTGTGTCCTACATGGACCAATAAAGCCGAAATCACAGCACATCTGTTTACAACATGGTTTAATGAATATTTTAAGCCTACTGTTGGAGCCTTCTGCTCAGATAAAAGGTTTCTTTCAAAATATTACTGATTATTGACAATGCACCTTGTCATCCAAGAGCTCTGATGGAGATGTACAACAAGATTATATCATTCTCTTGCCTGCTAACAACATTCATTCTATATCCCATTGATCAAGGAGTCATTTTGACTTTCAAGTTTTATTATTTGATAAACATATATTTAAGGCTATAGCTGCCATTGATAGTGATTTTTTCTGATAAATCTCAGCAAAGTAAATTGAATACATTCTGGAAGGGATTCATCATTCTAGATGTCATTAAGAATATTTGTGATTCAGAATAGAGGTCAAAATAATATTAACAGGATTTTGGAATGACTTGGAGGGGTTCACAAGTTCAGTGGAGGAAGTAACTGCAGATATGCTGAAAATAGGAAATTAGAAGTGGAATGAGGTGTGACTGAATTGCTTCAATATCATGATGCAACTTTAGTGGCTGAGAAGTTGCTTCTTGTGGATGACCAAAGAAAGTGATTTCTTGGGATAGAATCTTCCACTGGTGAAGAGCCTGTAAAATTGAAATAACAACAAAGGAATGAGAATATTGTTGTTCAGTTGCTAACTTTGGAACTACATGGACTGCAGCACACTGGGCTTCCCTGAATCGATTCTTCATGTCAGGTGGCCACAGTATTGAACTTTCACCTATAGCATCAGTCCTTGCAATGAATACTTAGAGTTGATTTCCTTTAAGATTGACTGGTTTGATCTTTTTGTAGCCCAAGGTACTCTCAAGAGTCTTCTCCAGCACCACAACTCAAAAACATGAGTTCTTCAGCACTCAGCCTTCTTTATGGTCCAACTCTCACATCCATACATGACTACTGGGAAAACCATAGCTTTGACTACATGGACCTTTGTCAACAAAGTAATGTTTTTATTTTTTAATATGCTACTTTACATATTTAATTTGCATTTTATATATATTATAATATGTAATATTTGAGGATATTACATAAACCTGGTTGATAAAGCAGTGGCAGAATTTGAGGCGACTGACTCCAGTTTTGAAAGAAGTTTTACTGTTGACAAAGTGTTGTCAAATGTCATTGCATGCTATAGGGAAATTATTTGTGAAAGGAAGAGTTAATTGAAGTGGTAAAGGTCATTGTATTTTTTTAAGAAATTGCCACAACAACCCCAAATTTGAGCAACCATCACCATAATCAGTCAACAGCCATCAATATTGAGACAAGACCCTTCAGCAGCAAAAATATTATGAAGGATCAGATGATGTTTAGTACATTTTTTTTAGCAATAATTTCTTTTTAAGTAACATATATACCTTGTGTGTTTTTTCATACATCACTGCACAATTAATAAACTAGAGTGTAGTGTGAACATAACTTGTATCTGCAATGAGAAACCAAAAAAAGAAAATTTGTATGACACTTTTGTAACATTTGCTTTGAGTCTGAAACTGAAACCACAATAACTCTGAGATATGCTTCCATTTTATAATGCATTGGAGACTGTGCATTGGAGAGCATTTCATGCACTTCTTCTATTTTATTTAGAAATAGGAACATATTTTTAAATACATATGCATTCTCTTATTTAAAACATTATGCTTTATATGCCTGAAATCATGCTGTGTTTTGGAATAAAGATAAAAAACATATTTCTCCTGCCAAGAAATTGCAAACAATTACAATACAATGGGATGAGAAAGACTTTAGATGTACATATAGAAAAGCTCTGTATCTGGGAGTGCACATTTTTCACGACCTCAGTATTAAAGTATGAGTTAGTATTTACAAGGTTGTGATCATAGAGAAGCATATGTAAAGACCCAGAGGCTTGAGATAACATACCATTCTTGAGAATACAAAGTAGTTAAGCATCACTATAACGAAGCTTGTTCATTGGAATATTGTGGATGATAAAGTTTAAACAGTGATAGGTGGAAAATATTCATTGCATGTCACTGGGAATTAATTTAAAACCTCCTAAAATAGATTAATATAGCATACGTTTCTGGCTTACTTTAAGCATAACTAAAAATTGCAGTCATTATTTCCCTGATATTTAAACAGAATATGAAAAAATGAAATGCAGAATGGTCAAAACAAGAGAAAATAGTATCTTCAGTCTTTCAGGTGATTATAAACAGAAATTTAAAAAAAAAGAAAGGAAAATGAGATACAGGTGAATAATCCTGAATATACTACAGAATTTTACTGTAGTATATCCAAGCAGAGATGACAATAAAACAGGAATAATCATGTTATTCAACTCCCTACACTAACACATCCACAAAGAACTCCTTGACTTCCAAACAGAAAGAAATTTCCATTTTAAAGTGGAGAAATCTACCAATTCAGTTCAGTTCCGTTCAGTTACTCAGTCGTGTCCTACTCTTTGCGACCCCATGAACTGCAGCATGCCAGGCCTCCCTGTCCATCATCAACTCCCGGAGTCTACCCAAACCCACATCCGTCGAGTTGCTGATGCCATCCAACCATCTCATCCTCTGTTGTCCCCTTGACCACCTGCCCTCAATCTTTCCCAGCATCAGGGTCTTTTCCAATGACTCAGCTCTTCACATCAGGTGGCCAAAGTATTGTGATTTTCAAACATTTTTCTATATCAATTTCAAAGCAAAACCTTAAAAATTATATATATCCCACCTCTATGTCAGAATATATGGACCTATAACTAAAGAACAGGAATTTTAATTTGATACTTGTAAGATAAAATGGAAATTCTTAGATGGCTCTAACATAATGCCAGGTTTGGCTAACTAAGTGTTACAACCATTGTGTTAATCAGATATATTATTTATGTCATTAAAATGTATTATTTTACACATATGAATCTCTACTGAATCTGTTTCATTCTGTTCTATTAATTTCTGTATCCATAGCATTGCTTAATACCAATTTTTATGAATATTTATTGAATAAATTCATTTATTCACACAATCTACTTAGAATACATATGTATGTGTGTGTTAGTCACTGTTGTCTCCAACTCTTTGCAACCCCATGGACTATAGCCCACCAGGCTCCTCTGTCCTTGAGATTCTTTAGGCAGGATTACTGGAGTGAGTTTACATTTCCTTTCCCAGGAGATCTGCCATGGGATCCATGGGATCAAACCCAGGTCTCCCACGCTGCAGGCAGATTCTTTACTATCTGAGCCACCTGGGAAACTCCCAAAGTGTTAGTCGCTCAATCGTGTTTGGCTCTTTGTGATCCCACGGACTGTAGCCTGCCAGGCTCCTCTGTCCATGGAATTCTTCAGGTAAGAATATAGGTAGCCATTCCCTTTTCTAGAGGATCTTACTGACCCAGGGATCAAACTCAGGTCTCCTGCATTGTAGGCAGATTCTTTACCATCTGAGCCACCCGGGAAACCCGTATGTATGCATATGTGTATTTAAAAGAATGTATTATTAATAGATTTTTTTCTCTAGCATTTTAATCCCTCTCTCAACTATATCAATGACAGCAATAATTTAATGACTTTCACTGATATGCTCTTTTGATTATTTAGGGAACTCTTCATCAGGAAGTACTTCCCTGGTGGCTCAGAGGTTAAAGCTTCTGCCTGCAATGCGGGAGACCTGGGTTCTATCCCTGGGTCAGGAAGATCCCCTGGAGAAGGAAATGGCAACCCACTCCAGTATTCTTACCTGGAGAATCCCATGGACGGAGGAGCTAGGTGGGCTAGAGTCCACGGGTCGCAAAGAGTCAGATGCGACTGAGGGACTTCACTTACACTTTCATAGCCCAGACTTCAGAAAGTCCATTTACTATTACTCAAATATAATAAATCTTTCTCCTAGCAACTAATCACTGCTAGCATATATAATCTACAATAAGGTTCAAAGACAGGTTAATAACAAGCTATTTATCTCTAGATCTACATGAGGCAAACACAACCACATTGCACCATAATGTTAGGTCAAACAATTCTTCAACCTTCAAAGAAAGAAAGTGAAAGTGAAAGTCACTCAGTCATTCTTTGTGACCCCATGTACTGTGCAGTCCATGGAATTCTTCAGGCCAGAATACTGGAGTGGGTAGCCTTTCCCTTCTCCAGGGGATCTTCCTAACCCAGGGATCAATCGAATCAACCTTCAATAATGTTTATTTATTATGACATATATATTATAATAAAAACTAGACTTATTCTGCTTTTAGACTATATAAATTAAGGTTTTTTCTTCATTATTCTTATCAGAAATAACCTATGAGGAAATAATCAATTTATAATTAAATGAAATATATTCTAAGTTCAATTAAATGCAATGTATTAAACTTGGAAGTTCCTAAATCCAGTATATCCTGTATTGCTAAATACAGTATACAATACAATCTAAATATTATATTATAGATTGATTTCTTAATTTAATTAAGCACAACAAAATCATGATATAGTGATGTAATTACCATTTTAAAAAGTGGATGCACTAAGATTTTAAGTAGCTGACGATTCACACTCAGTTTTTAGTTGGATACAAATCTGTTGTTTCCACCATATCAACTTCATCCTGTGAGTAATAAGTAAATGGGACAAATCCTTAAAAGTAACACATGAAAATCAAGAATTGTGTGGATTATGTAAGATTTATCTGCAAATCTGAAACACCTGGGCCTTAAAAAAACATTTACAAATAATCAATCCCAACGCTACATTTCCAAATCAGTCCCTATTGAGACAGTCCAGAAAGCCAAATTTATACATTGTATCACAACTTCTTTTGACTTACCCAGCTTAGGGATGTACAGTCTGTAAGAAATTCTGGTTACTCAAATGTAGTAATTAATTTCCACTAAATTTTTATGGTTTTTTAAGGACTTCCCAGGTGGCACAGTGGTAAAGAATCTGCCTACCAATGCAGGAAACACAAGAGATGTGAGTTCAATCCCTGTGTCAGGAAGATCCCCTGGAGGAGGAAATGGTAACCTACTCCCATATTTTTGCCTGGGAAATTTCATGGACAGAGGAGCCTGCCAGGCTACAGTCCATAAGGTTGCAAAGAGTCAGACATGACTGAGCAAAGCATGCATGAGACACATGAGAGACAATCTAAATATTTACTTACTAAATTAAATAATGAAATAAAATATATTATTAAAGTTTTCTAACAATAAAGATGGAACATTTTGATTCATTGATATATATTTGTGATTTTTTTCATTCAACAACATAGGTCAGCACAAATAAAATACTTATTCCAAAGTTAAAGCCTTTATACATACATATGTGTCTATTACAGATACATGAATCTATATCTATATGTGTATAATTTGATATTATAAAGTTGATGCTAGATAGCTGTTGATATGTTTCCCAAGTATATCATTTGGTTCAGTGTCCTTGCAGCAATGTTTGATTAAATGGAAAATTTCCTTCTGTTCTGTCAATAATTTCTATGCATGACAGGAAATATATATATATTTTTTAGTTTCATGATTTAATATTATAATTAAAGTTACCATACAGTGTTCATATGATACATTTATTGACTAATTCAAAAACAATTTCATAGAGTATGTTTAAGAAATATCTGCTAGCATTTTCTGTTTGAATTGAAGTGTTTCTGTTTTAGTTAAACCATTTCATGAAGGCATGCTATTTTCTGAGAATTGAGCAAAACACAATGACTATATAGTATCCTCACTGAATAAATTCTTATGGATCAGAACTTTGATTTATATGAACTATTTCAATATGCCTGATACCTGAATCTACACAGAACAGTGTATTAAAACTATATCTAAAAGAGCTGACATTGCCCAATTCTTCATATACTCAAGATTTGCTATTAAAATCAAATTAATAAAATTAAAAGAAATACAAGTCAGATTAATTATCAACATGAATATAATAAAGATAACTTTTTCTATGTGTATTTTTCACATTTATCACAATGTCTAATAAGGACCTTATTTTGTTTTGACACTTTGAATTTTCTTTAATGCAGTTTACTATGCCCTTCACAAAAATGTAATATGAAAACTCATCAGGTTAGCAGCTGAGAATCTCTACCAAAAAGAATAAGAGACATTTGAGCAGATTTATGTCAACATTTGAAGCAGCAAAGAGTATTTGCCTTCATAGACCAGAGCAATGACTTTGAACGGGCCTGCATATGTCATACTTTGCCCTATTAATGAAGATCATGTGGGTGGAACTGTCAGCCATGTGACATTCCTTTTCTTGTTTTAGAAATTCAAATTCCAAACTAGACACATTGATAGTTTGTTTATTAAACTGACACTAGACTTGTGTACACCCAGATCTCTATGATTATATTTTGTTCATTTACATAGAGTTTCAGTTTAAAAAAAATCATATTGAGACATTTACTGAAACCTTGAATTTCCATCAGTGAAAAATAATTAAGGACTGTTAAATAAGATTCTGAATTTTTACACCAAAAATAGTTTGTAGCTCAAGAGATCAACCTTCAAAGTATTAGATACACTAATAAATTCGTATTGTTGAATGAGTAGTTAGTGCATGATTAAATAACCTACAAAGCCGCTTCTCCTTGATAAACAAAACCTAAGCAACTCTCTATGACTACTTTAAAATTCAACTACCTTCTGAACACACAAACACTATGCCAGCCTACACATATCTCTCTCTGCCCTGAATGCTTAATCATTATGTTGTTATCTAAGATTCTTAATTTAAAAATCACAGTATGCTAACATGTAATGATGACTTTATGCTGTTTCACATATAACTTATTAATAGTCCTATGTGTAGACAGAGTTTGTCTTGATAGATATTTGTTGTAGACATAATGGATTGAGCAAATGAATGAATGAATGATTATTGTGTGTGTTAGTAGCTCAGTCATGTCTGACTCTTTGTGACCCCATGGACTGTAGCTCTCCAGGTTTCTCTCTCCATGGAATTCTCCAAGCAAGAACACTGGAATGGGTTGCCATTCCCTTCTCAAGGGGATCTTTGAACCCAGATATCAAACCCGGGTCTACGATATTACAGGCAGATTCTTTACCATTTGAACCACCAGGGAAGCCCGATATGATATAAGGAGAGGCTCAAAGTTTGTAATGATGTCATTTTTTAAAATCACAAATTAAAGTATGACTAATATTATGACTCTAATGAAGATATTTTCATAACTACCTGTGATTACAGATTTTAGAGTCAGGGAAATGAGGTTAGATGTTCACTAAGTACCCATCAGAATATTATTAATATTTATGAAGTATGGCATGCATGGGCTTCCCTGGTAGCTCAGTGGTAAAGAATCTGCCTGTCAATGTAGGATATGCAAGTTCAATCCCTGTTTTAGGAAGATCCCATGGAGAAGGAAATGGCAACCCACTCCAGCATTCTTGCTAGAGAAATCCTATATACAGAGGAGCCTGCTGGGCTATAGTCCCTGGGGTCACAAAAGAGTCAGACATGGCAACAATGCCATTTGTGATATTGCTTTGTTTTAGCAGAAAAGAAAATTGACAACATTCATCTTCAGTGAGTGTTTGAAAAATGTAAAATTGCAAAACTCTTAGAAGATAATATAGGAGAAAACCTGGTGATCTTGGACTTGGTGGTGCCTCTTTAGATAAAACATCAAAGATATAATCCATGAAAGAAGTTAAACTACACTTCTATTCAAATTAAGCATTTCTGTTCCATGAAAAACATTGTCAAGAAAATGAAGAGTCAAGCCACAGACTGAGAAAAAAATATTTGTAAATTCAAACCTGATAAAGGACCATTTTGTAAAATATACAAAGAACACTCAAAGCTCAGTAATGTGAATATAAACAACTAAATTATAAAATGAACAGAAGACCTTAACAGACACCTCACCAAAGAAAATATATCAGTGGGAAATAATCATATGTAAAGATATTCTACATCATATATCAGTGTTGATATTGTTTAGTCACTAAGTTATGTCCCACCCTTTGTGATCCCATGGACTGTAGCCCACCAGGCTCTTCTGTCCGTGAGATTTCCTAGGCAAGAATATTGGAGTGGGTTGCCATTTCCTTCTCCAGGGGATCTTCCTCTCCCAGGAATTGAATGTGCCTCTCCTGCATTGGCAGGTGGATTCTTTACCACTGAGACACCAGGGAATCTCATATGTTTTTGAAAGTTAAGTCGCTCAGTTGTGTCCAACTCTTTGCGACCCCATGGACTGTAGCCCACCAGGCTCCTTTGTCCATGGGATTCTCCAGGCAAGAATACTGGAGTGGGTTGCCATTTCCTTCTCCAGGGGAAATTCCTGACCCAGGGATCAAACCCAGGTCTCCTGCATTGCAGGCAGACGCTTTAACCTCTGAGCCACCAGGGAAGCCCAACCATATGTCATTAGGGCAATGAAAATTTAAAAAGTGAGATATTACTAATAAACACCTGTTAGAATGGCAAAACCCAGAACAATGACAACACTAAATGCTCAGAAGGATTTGGATTAACAATAACTCTCTTTCATTTCTGGTAGGAATTTAAAAAATGATGCAGCGACTTTAGAAGACATTTTGGCAGTCTCTGACAAAAACAAGCATATTCTTAAAAGAGCAAACTCCTTGCTATTTACGCAAATTTATGTCCACACAAAAACCTCTGCATGATGTTTATAGGAACCTTTTTATTCACTATTGCCAAATGCGGAAGCAATCAAAATATCTTTTAGTAAATAAGTGGATTAAATAAATGATGATACATTCAGACAATGAGATACTATTAGGCACTAAAAAAAAAAAAAAAAACTGTCAAGCCATGAGAAGACATTAAGAAGCCTTAAACTTACTAAGTGAAGTAGCCAATCTGAGAAGTTCACACACTATCTCCTTCCAACTATATTAAGTTTTGGAATAGACAAATTTATGGAGACAAGAAAAGGAACACTGTTTGCCAAGACTTAAGGAGGGGGAGTGGTGAATTAATGATCAGAACACAAAGAATTTTTATGTTCTGCAGAAATATTTGACATAATACTTTAATAGGGGATACACATCACTACAAATTTCAAAACCTACAGGACGTACAATGCCAACAGTGAGTCTTAATGTAGACTAAGGACTTTGGATGACACTGATATGTCAATGTAGGTTTATCATTTAAAAAATGTACAACTCTGGTATCATGTATTGAGGAGGGAAGCAATGCACATGTAGAAGCATGTGATACTAGTAAAATCTCTGTACTTTCTACCCAATATTTCTTTGGACCTAAAAATGCTCTAAAATAGTCTATTTAAAAAATAAGCTCAACTCCAGCTCAACTCCAGAAAAATAAATGACGCAATAAAAAAATGGGCCAAAGATCTAAATAGACATTTCTCCAGAGAAGACATACAGATGGCTAACAAACACATGAAAAGATGCTCAACATCACTCATTATCAGAGAAATGCAAATCAAAACCACTATGAGATACCATTTCACACCAGTCAGAATGGCTGCGATCCAAAAGTCTACAAATAATAAATGCTGGAGAGGGTGTGGAGAAAAGGGAACCCTCTTACACTGTTGGTGGGAATGCAAACTAGTACAGCCACTATGGAGAACAGTGTGGAGATTCCTTAAAAAACTGGAAATAGAACTGCCTTATGATCCAGCAATCCCACTGCTGGGCATACACACTGAGGAAACCAGAAGGGAAAGAGACACGTGTACCCCAATGTACATCGCAGCACTGTTTATAATAGCCAGGACATGGAAGCAACCTAGATGTCCATCAGCAGATGAATGGATAAGAAAGCAATGGTACATATACACAATGGAGTATTACTCAGCCATTAAAAAGTACATTTCAATCAGTTCTAATGAGGTGGATGAAACTGGAGCCTATTATACAGAGTGAAGTAATCCAGAAGGACAAACACCAATACAGTATACTAACGCATATATATGGAATTTAGAAAGATGGTAATGATAACCCTGTATACGAGACAGCAAAAGAGACACTGATGTATAGAACAGGCTTATGGACTCTGTGGGAGAGGGAGACGGTGGCAAGATTTGGGAGAATGGCATTGAAACATGTGAAATGTCATGTATGAAACGAGATGCCAGTCCAGGTTCAATGCACGATGCTGGATGCTTGGGACTGGTGCACTGGGACGACCCAGAGGGATGGTATGGGGAGGGAGGAGGGAGGAGGGTTCAGGATGGATTTTCTTTTAAAAATTAAAAAAAAAAAAAGAAAAAAAAGAATTAGAATTGGATTAACAAATAAACTATAAAACTTTAAATAAGGGAAAAAAAAGAAAAAAGAAAAAAAAAATTTCCGGAATCAAAAATTCCATCTTCTACTGGATGAGTAAGATCCAAATTAAACTTCCAGGTTGACTTCTTAAAAAAAAAAAAAAAAATAAGAGGGTTAGAAATGAAGAATAAAGTTTTAACCTCTAGTCCTGATTTTTTTTTTAAATCATTTACTGATTATATGTCTCTGTAATGGCTTAAAGCTCAACATTCAGAAAGCGAAGATTATGGCATCCGGTCCCATCACTTCATGGGAAATAGATGGGGAAACAGTGGAAACAGTGTCAGACTTTATTTTGGGGGGCTCCAAGATTATTGCAGATGGTGACTGCAGCCATGAAATTAAAAGACGCTTACTCCTTGGAAGGAAAGTTATAACCAACCTAGACAGTATATTGAAAAGCAGAGACGTTACTTTGCCAACAAAGGTCCGTCTAGTCAAGGCTATGGTTTTTCCAGTGGTCATGTATGGATATGAGAGTTGGACTATGAAGAAAGCTGAGCGCCAAAGAATTGATGCTTTTGAACTGTGGTTTTGGAGAAGACTGTTGAGAGTCCCTTGGACTGCAAGGAGATCCAACCAGTGCATTCTGAAGGAGATCAGCTCTGGGATTTCTTTGGAAGGAATGATGCTAAAGCTGAAACTCCAATACTTTGGCCACCTCATGCGAAGAGTTGACTCATTGGAAAAGACTCTGATGCTGGGAAGGATTGGGGGCAGGATGAGAACGGGATGACAGAGGATGAGATGGCTGGATGGCATCACTGACTCTATGGATGTGAGTCTGAATGAACTCCAGGAGTTGGTGATGGACAGGGAGGCCTGGCGTGCTGTGATTCATGGGGTTGCAAAGAATCAGACATGACTGACTGACTGAACTGAACTGAACTGAATGTTGTAAAAAGATTAGGAAGGTAGAGAAATATGAAGACTGATTATTTATAGCAACTTTGAAGTCATCAAGCAGAGTTGTAAGGGAGACTGTCTATTGGACTGGAGTAAGAAGTGAGTGAGAGAAATTGGATGAAAACTGACACCTAGACCCACCCACATATCTTTCCCAGCCTCTTGTAACAGATTTGATGATGTCATTCCTTCTGTATCTCTGAGTTTATTATAGGAAGAGACAGTACAGATTGAAAGGGTGTGCATTAAATTTAAAGAAGATGAAGAATATGACACTAAAATAGATCACACATGGGAAGTTTAACAGAAAAGAGGATATTCCACAATTAGAACGTTCAACTAGTCACTACCATTCCCCATTAATTTGCATTGCACTTCACTTTCTTTCAGGTAATGGGGAACCTGATCTTCTTCAAGTTCTACTCATGACAAGGAATACTCTTCCACCTTCTTTGTCAACTTTGATGATGGCAATGATTGAAACCCATTTCTGGCTAATGTGAAAAGTGAAGTCACTCAGTCGTGTCCGACTCTTTGCAATATCATGGAATGTAGCCTACCAGGTTCCTCAGTCCATGGAGTTTTCCAGGCAAGAGTGCCAGAGTGGGTTGCCATTTTCTTCTCCAGGGGATCTTACCGACCCAGGGATCAAACCTGTGTCTCCCTCATTTGCAGGCAGACATGTTACCGTCTGAGCCACCAGGGAAGCTAAAGTAGCACATCATAAAGAGCCATTTAAAATCAAAGCTCACTTATTTTTCCCTTCTTCAATCATCTTGTCATAGGTCTGGGTAGAGGGAAAGGCATCAGGAAGCAAGTCTGCTAATTATTTGAGCAATGTGCTCACAAAGCTTACATTAAATATTGTAAAGTAAAAAAAAAAAAAAAAAAAGGATTCTTGTTCAGTCTCATCTCTACCAATGTAACTTTCTACTTGGATGCTGTTTAATATGTATACTCTTTGATCAGCCTAATCCAATATACAGGGCACCCCAACATTATCCATTAGTGAGTCATGATGACTCATTAAAATCCAATAGCATGCCAGGACAGGAATCTTTTCTCAAAAAGTTCTTAAGAGATTATGACTTTCTCCAATATTCTACCAGGTACTGGTAAACATTTTCTGTAAAAGGCCAATAGCAAATATTTTAGACATGGTGTGCCATATGGTCTCAGTTGCAACTACTTTACAATTGTAGTGTGAAAGCAGACATAAACAGTATTTTAACAAGTGAATAAGGCTAAAAACAGGGAATTAACATAGGATGTAGTATTATTAGCATGGGATACAGAATTATTAATTAAAGTGCAGATATTATTCAAATCTCACAAAATTTTATGTCTATCATTTGTTTTCATACCTTATTCAATACTCCTCATTATATTTGATTGCTTTGAGCAGCTTCAGCTGCATGCAACAAATTCTGGCAAATTCTCTTTTTATTTTTGTTCTATTATAAATATTTTATAATATTTCTCATTGTGACTTCTTAGATATACCCCTCATTTAAAAGCAGACATTTAATTTCCAAATACATGTTTTTTGGGTTTTTTTTTTAGCATCTTTGCTATTAATTTCTCATTTTTATATTAATTTTTTATTTAAATGCTTTCTTTTCTGCAATCACCTACTGCATTTTTTCAGTGTTCTAACTTTATTGAGGCTTTCAATGGCTAAGTAAAAAATTTCGTTTGTTAAGGTCACACTGCATTGGAAAACATGTGGATTATTTTCAAATATCTTTTGATGTTGATCTCTAACATAGCTCAACAGTAATAAGAGAACAAATTCTGTATGATTCCTATATTTTTAGACCTGGAAATTTCAGCACCTGGTCTTAGGTCTCTGGATATGTTCCAGTTTATAGTCCATAGGAACTTGAATAAAATGTGTATCCTAATGTTGTGTGAAAATTGTATAAATCTTAGGCCAAATTGGTTCATAATGTTTTTTGTGTTTAATATATTCTTCTTTTTTTGTATATTCATTCTATTAATTGCTGAGAGTTTGTTATTGAAGTTTCAATTAAAAATCTTAATTTACCTACTTAAAATAAACAATTGCAATATATTCTGGAACTATATGTAACTTTGTTCTGTATTTTCCAAGTCTCCTGTGAATGCACTTTCATAAAATTAAAATTTAAAAAAATATTTAAAATATTAATTAAAAAATAAAATTTAAAAATAAAAACAAAAATGAAATAAAATTAATATTTGAATAAATCTATACAAATATTAACTATATATATAAATATGTGTGTTTGCATGTGTGTACATATATATATATATATGCATGATGATAATAATAACATCAAAGGCAGCTACATAAATAGATCTAAAGTGTTTAAGGTCCTTAGTGCTGTGCAGGAGAGATTCTCCAGGAAAGAACACTGTAGTGGGTTGCCATGCCCTCCTCAAGGAGACCTTCCCTACCCAGGGATTGAAACTGGCCCTCCTGTGGCTCCTGTATTGCATTTTTTACCACTGAGCCACCAGGGGAAGCCCAGAGTACTTTTCAGTATATTTTAATATGCCAAGAATGCATGCTGTATTCTCTATGGTATACCTAAATAAGTCAGAATGAAATTCAGTAAGAAAATGATCATTAGTAGAAAAAAGGCAGACAGAGAGAAAACACTAAAAAACAAATAGCAAAATGGTAGATACAGGGAACAACAGACAAGCAATCCCATTAAAATGAGAACAAAATAATATAAATAAATGACACAGCTTGTGTGAATGGATGATAAAAGAGAAGCTGATTATGCACTGATGTTTTTTTATTATAAGCTGATTTTTATGTAAGAGATATTAAATTTACAGGTTCAGTTCAGTTCAGTTCAGTCGCTCAGTCGTGTCTGACTCTTTGCGACCCCATGAATCACAGCACGCCAGGCCTCCCTGTCCATCACCAACTCCTGGAGTTCACTCAGACTCACATCCATCGAGTCAGTGATGCCATCCAGCCATCTCATTCTCTGTCGTCCCCTTCTCCTCCTGCCCCCAATCCCTCCCAGCATCAGAGTCTTTTCCAATGAGTCAACTCTTCGTATGAGGTGGCCAAAGTACTGGAGTTTCAGCTTTAACATCATTCCTTCCAAATAGGAAAAGGAGTACATCAAGGCTGTATATTGTCACCCTGCTTATTTAACTTCTATGCAGAGTACATCATGAGAAATGCTGGACTGGAAGAAGCACAAGCTGGAATCAAGATTGCCGGGAGAAATATCAATAACCTCAGATATGCAGATGACACCACCCTTATGGCAGAAAGTGAAGAGGAACTCAAAAGCCTCTTGATGAAAGTGAGAGTGGAGAGTGAAAAAGTTGGCTTAAAGCTCAACATTCAGAAAATGAAGATCATGGCATCTGGTCCCATCACTTCATGAGAAATAGATGGGAAAACAGTGGAAACAGTGTCAGACTTTATTTTCGGGGGCTCCAAAATCACTGCAGATGATGACTGCAGCCATGAAATTAAAAGACGCTTGCTCCTTGGAAGGAAAGCTATGACCAACCTGGATAGCATATTCAAAAGCAGAGACATTACTTTGCCAACAAAGGTTCTTCTAGTCAAGGCTATGGTTTTTCCTGTGGTCATGTATGGATGTGAGAGTTGGACTATGAAGAAGGCTTAGCACTGAAGAATTGATGCTTTTGAACTATGGTGTTGGAGAAGACTCTTGAGAGTCCCTTAGACTGCAAGGAGATGAAGAAACTAATTTATATGAAGAATAGTTGAAATGAAGAAATAAGTATTTGAAATGAAGAAAAAAAATTAGCTATAGGTAGATTACCATCAGACACAGTAGTCTTTAAGGCAAGAAGTGTTATTGCTGAAGAGAAGTATAATATTAAGGAATGGTAACAAGTTCAAGGGCTTCCAGTGTGGCTCAGTGGTGAAGAATCTGCCTGACAATGTAGGAGACGCAGGTTCAATCTCTGGATTCGGAGGGTTTCCTGGAGAAGGAAATGACATACCACTCTGGTATTCTTGCCTGGGAAATGCCATGGACAGAAAACCTGGAGGGCTACAGTCCATGGGGTTGCAGAGTTGCATATGTCTTAGTGACTAAACAGCAACAATAAGACAGAGCCAAACTGTAAGAAAAATATTAAAATCTTAAATATATATTCATATAAAATAACTTCTAAAAGTAATGAGCTGGTTAACAGAATTGAAAGAACTAGATAATCTGAAAATCATTGGGAATGTAATATACACCTCACTTGACTAATAGAATGTGTGCTATGCTTAGTTGCTCAGTAGTGTCCAACTCTTTGAGATGCCATGGACTGTAGCCCACCAGGTTCCTCTGTCCATGGGGATTCTCCAGGCAAGAATACTGGAGTGGGTTGCCATGCCCTCCTCCAGAGGATCATCCCAACCCAAGGATTGAACCCAGGTCTCCTGCATTGCAAGGAGATTCTTTACCATCTGAGCCACCAGAGAAGCCCAGCTAATAGGATAAATAGAGGGGGGGAAAAAAAAAAAAAACTAGATATAAACAATTAACAAACTTGGATGGGTTTGCCTAAAGAAAACACTATATTTAACAACTACAGAGTATATTATCTTTTCAAGTATATACCAATTATTTAAGGAATTAACATCTTACTAATCACAAAGCAATTTACAATAGATTGGATTATATATCAAAATTTGAAAGTTAAAAAATTTCAGGAGATAACAACAAACTATTTTTATGATCTTGCAGACAAAATGTTTTTAAGCAGTACCCACTCACAAAAATTATCAAGAAGAAAAATAGCAATGTATTATTGAAATAAGAACTTATATCTCAGTGCTGATCTATAGGTCAAAGTACCTAGTGGAATAATCTGCATCATGTAAATGTCTTTACTGTTTTAATGATAGTCAGTTTTGACTACTTAATCATCAAGTTATGCTTGCACTATTAAATCTTTTTCTTTTTTTTTTTTATTCTCTGCTGACAATTTAAAACTAGGAAAGAATTGTTTGCAACAAATCATGTTATTATTGCCTTATCCAGACAAAGCTTTCAACATTCCCTTTAGTTTTTCTAAATGATCTATTGCATATATTAGAAAAAGAGCAAACATCTTGACCATGACAATAAACTACAAAATTTAGCTATAGTATTTGTCCCTAAAGTGAGACTGTCATGCTGATCGATAAAGACAATGATGAATAAGTCCTTTATCTCTTCCTGTATGTCAGTGTGAGCTTGCATGGTACAAGCTTTCAGACCACCCATTAAGAGCAGTTTTATTAATAGTTCCTGCTTACATAAGGGTACTCCATTTATCAACTTCATTGACTGCAACAAAGTGCTTATGCCACTGGCAACGGCTGGCTCAGCCAAGGGGCAAAGAAATAGCAACTGCGGAAGTCACTGAAAGAATGGGGCTTGCTTGAATCAGCCAACTTAGAAATGTTCCCAATTGTTTAAGCTGAACAAAAAAAATGTGGAGTCAAAAATCCTGCAGTATTTTTTCTCATAAACTGGCATCCCTAAAGATGGCAGTAATTATAATTTTACGGGTGGAGAACAAAGATCAAGCATTTTCTTGGTTTTCTGAATTATATTATAATTCAACAGAGTTCTTTGAATATCCTCAGAATTTGGATGCTAGTACTTATTTATATCATCAAGGCAAAGTGTGAAATTTCTTCCATACATTTTAAAAGATTTCCCTAAAAAATTTGATGTCAGCTTAAAAATTATTTGATCATCAAGGTTTGGATTTGATTTATTTATTGGGTTGAGAACTATGTTGCTGTGATGCTTTCTTATACATCACATGATAAATAAAGGCAAGATTCTCATTAGAATAATTGGTAGAAAGGCAATTTAAGCTAGTAATAGTAGAATACTCATGCTATAGGATATATTTTAAAAATAAGATCACATATTATTAATTTAGGAATATAGATGGACTTCAATATATCAGTTCCATTAAATAGGAAGTAATTTCATTATACTTTAGAGGTTTTGAGAAATTTTGAAATTAATTTTTTTGATTTTTAGTAGATTAATCAGAATTAATCTTCAGTTAGTCCACTGTTCACATTTTTAGCAATTTCTAGTGAAATTGACTAGGTTTTTGTTTTTTTTTTTTAACTTTTGATTTTCTATAATGGTATAGCTGATTAACAATGGTATTATAGTTTCAGGTAAACAGCAAAGATAGTCAGCTGTACATATACATGTATCCATTCTCTCTCAAACTCCCCTCACATCAAGGCTGCCACATAACTTTGTGCAGAGTTCTGTGGACCATACAGTAGGTCATGTAGGTTATCCATTTTAAATACAGCAGAATCTACATGTCCATCCCAAACTAGGTTTCAATAAGCATATTACTATTCGGTTTGAGTCTCCACACTTCACATGGAAATAAGAAGAACCTGAACAAAAACAAATACATGTGTTTAGTGATATAAAGAGAGAAATTCACACTCCAAATTGTGTAAGTGATATTAAAAATACTTACACCAACAGAATTAGGCAAGAGTCCCATGTGAAAAAAATGTAAGTCCCACAATTCAGAGGACAGTTTTACTGGATGAATAAGGAAATCCATGCCCTAAAGTTACAGAAATTAAAAAAAATTCATGTCTTTGACCACAAAGAAATATCAATAAAATTTTAAAAGTTGAAATAATAGCTATCTGATTTTACTGTAATAAAATATCTAACTAGTAACAAAGTCAGACAAAACATACACAAATGAGCAAAATAACATCTGTTTAGAAATTAAACACTCTGTCAACTCCTGAGTAAAATTTTAGATTTCCTAAGAAAGAACAATCTTGAAAACATTATACGTCACAACTTATGAGATACATGCATTTTCATAGTGAGTCTATGACCATCAAAACCTCATCACTGGGGCTAGTGACAATTTTGCATACCTTCTTCATTGCCATCACTGTCACCCACTTCATCTCCACACTGACATCCATCCATGCTACAGACACTATTGATGGTGGTGGCATAGCCATCTGGCATTGCTGCCCTCCCTTCCTTGCCTTTAGGTCATATTATTGATCTTAACAGGACTGCCATTATCTCCTATTGGATGACTTGAACTAGAGCCAAAAGGAAAACAAAATAACTCTAGACAAACAATCATTCCTTTGAGCATGCTGCTGCTGCTGCTGCTAAGTCACTTCAGTCGTGTCCAACTCTGTGTGACCCCAGAGAGGTCAGCCCACTAGGCTCCTCTGTCCCTGGGATTCTCCAGGCAAGAATACTGGAGTGGGTTGCCATTTCCTTCTCCAATGCATGAAAGTGAAAAGTGAAAGTGAAGTTGCTCAGTCGTGCCTGACTCTTAGCGACCCCATGGACTGCAGCCTACCAGGCTCCTCCATCCATGGGATTTTCCAGGCAAGAGTACTGGAGTGGGGTGCCATTGCCTTCTCCATCCTTTGAGCATACACAACTCATTTTTAGCTTTCTGCTCCATGGTGGGGGGGGGGGGGGAGGGTGGCGGGAGGGGGTGGTGTGGGAAAGCAGGCTCAAAATAGTGTGAGCTCATTTCTTATGTTGTTTAACCTTCTTTTTCTCCCAACTCTGGGAGAGGCATCTGAAACAAACACCTTAAATTTCTGAGAGTGAAATCTCATATGTCTAGCTTTGCAGTTTGGAGAATGCATTAGATCCCAAGTAAAATTAGAGTAACTCTGCTGCAGGCACTTTTTTCAATTTTCAAGTTCCCATTCCAGTTATCTAAACTGCTTTTGTGAACAACATTTCATTTTCCTTAAGCCAGTGGTTTCCAGCCCTAAATATAATTAGAATCATTTGGGGATGGGGGATTTATAAGAAGTAGATTATTTATTTATTTATTTATTAAATTTTATTTTATTTTTTAACTTTACAATATTGTATTGGTTTTGCCATATATCAAAATGAATCCACCACAGGTATACATGAAGTAGATTATTTAATTGGTATCTTGAAGTAAGTACAGAAGTATATTTGAGCATTGTGATTTATTTTTAACTCTAGATGATTCAAAGAGCCATGAGAGATCTTTTGCACAATCACTCCTATTTATAGTTTCAGAGAATTGGCATGGAGCTTGAAAACACCCAGGTACCTTATGTGCTGAAGATCCATAAGAGAGTTTATTCAGAGATCTCTAACCTAGCTCATTTGAAATAAAGTATTACTAAATAGCAAACCTTTTACTATATTACACTTAACAGAGGTGAAAATTTATGCATTCACACATATATTAAACTCAATTTTTTGGTGAATAGAAAATCACAAGTCCTTCACTGTAAATTCCCTAAAGGCAAGAATACATTTGATTTTCTTTGGTATTCTCCATCAATACCTAAATACCTAGCTAGCAAGTTGCCTTGGCTGCATGAATGTGAGAATAAACCAGTTAGTAATATGAATAACCAATAAATAAATGGCATTTATATATTCAGCCTTAATCTCTCACTTGGGGTTCAGATTCATATACTCAACTGACTAGTTACTATAAAACAGAAATCAAGATTTGTCTTCAGAATATCTGACCCCACCCTATCTCAACTCACCTTCATTTTCAGAAAGACTCTTGGTAGTAAACCACATTTCAAATTATCCACTTGCTAAGATCACATATGTGTGAATCAGCCTTAGTCTCTACTTTTTCACCATTGACAGCAAGTCTTTCACCAAATTTTGCTGGTATATATCCAAAATAAATCTGGTATGAATTTATTTTTTTCTATCTCCATTGCAACCACTCTGGTCAATGTTTTCCTTGAATTTCACTGGGCTACTGAAAGTACATCTGAGGCCTCCCAGCTCCCATGATTTCCTTCTCCTAGTCAATGTGCTGCACAACAGCAAAAACAACACTTTAACAAACAAACAACAAACAACTTTACTGAGGAATGATTTTCATCCCATTCATCCAAAAGGTGTACAGTTCAACTTTTCAAAGCATATTCACACATATGTGCAACCATCACCACAAATTTGGTATTATAACGGAGTTATGGTTCTAAACAGACTGGTTCCAAAATGGGAAAGGAGTACTCAAGGCTCTGTAATGTCACCCTGCTTATGTAACTCATGTGCAGAGTACATCAGGTGAAATGCTGGGCTGGATGAAGCACAAGCTGCAATCAAGATTGCCAGGAGAAATATCAATGACCTCAGATATTCAGATAACACCAACCTTATGGCAGAAAGCAAAGAGGAATTGAAGAGTTTCTTGATGAAAGTGAAAGAGCAGAGTGAAAAAGCTGGCTTAAAACTCAACATTCCAAAACTAAGATCATAGCATATGGTCCCATCACTTCATGGCAAATAAATGGGGAAACAATGAGAGATTTTATTTCCTTGGGCTCCAAAATCACTGCAGCTGGTGACTGCAGTCACGAAATTAAAAGATGCTTGCTCCTTGGAAGAAAAGCTATGACCAACATAGATAGCATATTAAAAATCAGAGACATTAATTTTCTAACAAGGTCCATCTAGTCAAAGCTATGCTTTTTCCAGTAGTCATGTATGATGTGAGAGTTGGGCCATAAAGAAGGTTTACCACTGAAGAACTGATGTTTTTGAACTGTGGTGTTGGGGAAGACTCTTCAGAGTCCCTTAGACTGCAAGGAGATCAAACCAGTCAATTCCTAAAGGAAATTAGTCCTGAATATTCATTGGAAGGACTGATGCTGATGCTGAAGCTCCAATGCTTTGGCTACCTGATGTGAAGAATTGACTTATTGGAAAAGACCCTGATGATGGGAAAGATTGAAGGCAGAAAGAGAAGGGGATGACAGAGGATGAGGTGGTTGGATGGTATCACTGACTCGATGGACATGAGTTTGAGCAAACTCTGGGAATTGGTGATGGACAGTGAAGCCTGGTGTGCTGCAGTCCATGGGATTGCAAAGAGTCAGACATGACTGAGTGACTGAACTGAACCAAACTCTGCATAAAAATTAAATAAGCAGGGTGACAGTATACAGCCTTGACCTACTTCTTTCCCAAATTGGAACCAGCCCATTGTTCCCTGTCTGGTTCCAACTGTTGCCTCTTGACCTGCATACAGTTTTCTCAGGAGGCAGATAAGGTGGTCTTTGATTCCCATTTCTTTAAGAACATTCTGCAGTTTGTTGTGATCCCCACAGTCAAAGACCTTATTCAGTGAAGTCAACGAAACAGAAGTAGATGTTTTTCTGGAGTTCTCTTGTTTTTTCTATGATCCAATGAATGTTGGATCTAAATCCAGCTTGAACATCTGGAAGTTCTCTGTTCATGTACTGCTGAAGCCTGGCTTGGAGAATTTTGAGCATTACCTTGCTAGCATGTGAAATGAGTGCAATTGTATAGTAGTTAGAACATTCTTTCGCATTGCCTTTCTTTCAGATTGAAATGGAAATTGACCTTTTCCAGTCCTGTGGCCTCTGTTGAGATTTCCAAATTTGCCGGCATATTGAGTGCAGTGCTTTCACAGCATCATCATTTAGGATTTGAAATAGCTCAATTGGAATTCCATCACCTCCATTAGCTTTGTTCATAGTGATGCTTCCTAAGGCCCACTTGACTTTGCAATCCAAGATGTCTGACTTTAGGTGAGTGAGTACTCCATCATGCTTACCTGGGTCATTAAGACCTTTTTGTATAGTTCTTCTGGGTATTCTTGCCTCCTCGTCTTAATATCTTCTGCTTCTGTTAGGGCTATTCTGTTTCTGTTCTTTATTTTTCCCATTTTTGCATGAAATGTTCCCTTGGTATCTGTAATTTTCTTGAAGAGATCTCTAGTCTTTCACACTTTAACATTTTCCTCTTTGCTTGCATTGTTCACTTAGGAACGTTTTATTACCTCTCCTTGCTATTATTTGGAACTCTGCATTCAAATGGATGTATCTGTCTTTTCTCCTTTGCCTTTTGCTTCCCTTCTTTTTTGACCTATTTGTTAGGTCTCCAAAGACATAGCCGTTTTACCTTTTCTCCTTTCTTTTTCTTTGTGATGGTTTTGATTACTGCCTCCTGTACAATGTCATGAACTTCCATCCATAGTTCCTTAGGCATTCCTTCTATCAGATTTAATCCCTTGAATCTACTTGTCACTTCCACTGTATAATTGTAAGAGATTTGATTTAGGTCATACCTTAAGTGGGCTTCTCTGGTGGCTCAGAGGTTAAAGTGTCTGCCTGCAATGTGGGAGACCTGGGTTCAATCCCTGGGTCAGGAGGACCCCCTGGAGAAGGAAACGACAACCCACTCCAGTATTCTTGGCTGGAGAATCCCATGGATGGAGGAGCTTGGTGGGCTACAGTCCATGGGGTCGAAAAGAGTCGGACTTGACTGAGGGACTTCACTTTCACTTTCACTGTAATGGCCTAGTGGATTTCCCTACTTTCTCCCATTTAAGTCTGTATAACCTCTAATCTACTTTCTCTGTATGTAGATTTCCTTGATTTGGATATTCATGTGTGTCTTGTGGTATATTTTCTTTAAGACTGGTTTCTTTTACTTAACATAAAGAACATGGATTCATTCATATTTTAGCATGTATAGTACTTCATTGGAAAAGGCAATGGCAACCCACTCCAGTACTCTTGCCTGAAAAATCCCATGGATGGAGGGGCCTGGTGGGCTGCAGTCCATAGGGTCGCTAGGAGTTGGATATGACTAAGTGACTTCACTTTCACTTTTCACTTTCATGCATTGGAGAAGGAAATGGCAACCCATTCCAGTGTTCTTGCCTGGAGAATCCCAGGGACGGGGGAGCCTGGTGGGCTGCCTTCTATGGGGTCACACAGAGTCGGACATTACTGAAGCAACTTAGCAGTACTTCATTCCTTTTTATGGCTAAATAAAATTCTACCACATATATGATCCAGGTATTATTTATTCATTTCTCCACTGATATATATGTAGGTTATTTCTTTTTGATTATTATGAATAATGTAGAAATGAATATTCATATACAGGTTTCATATATATGAACATTCATGTAAATGTTTTAATTTCTCTTGGATATATACCAAGGGCTAGAAGTACTTATCATATTGTATTGTAACTCTTTGTTTAATAATCATTTGAGCAACTGACATCCTTGTTTCCAAAGGACCTGTACCAGTTTACCTTCCTACAAGCAATGTATGAAGGTTCTGATTTTTCCACAGCCTCACAAAATTTGCTCCTTGAATTTTTGTTTCTAGTAATTCCAGAGAGTGTAAAGTAGTATCTTATTATGGTTTTGATTTGCATTCTCCTTATGACTAATGACGTCAAGCATCCTTTCAAGTGTTTGTAGATATTATTTTTTTAACACTTAAATCAGATGATGTCACTCCTTTTCTCTGTCATCACTATATCTCCAGAACTTAAAATGCTATCTGACACATGATAAGAGATTAATAATTAATATTTAATTATTAGTTAATATATGGTAAATGAGTGAATGATTAATAAATGCCTCCATAGAAGTATAGAGTGCTTCTTAGAAATGAGTGTTTAGAAGTACAGCTAATGAGACTATCTTGGCTATGTCTTTCAAAGAACAAGTGTAAAAATTAGAGAAATTTAGGAAAAGATATTTAGATGTTGAAAGATTGTTCTAAAGACCAAATGAGAATCTAGTAACTTCCTATTCAAAATATGGTCTGTGGACCTCCACTATTAACATCAGCTTTAAATGGTTAAAAGGCTCCTGGGGCTTAAATGATACCTAGAAAATAGGACATGTTTCTACTACCTCTTTCTGAAGCTTTCATCATCAGCATTAGCTCTTATTAGGTAGTATTACTACCACATATATATTGGTCATCCACAATCAATGTAGCATGGCTGTCATCAGCATCAAGATGCTCACTCATCATTTCTTGCCACCAATCAATTTCAACACAAAGACCGCTCCTAATGTTGTCAAGAACAATATCAGGTGCTATTTCTCTGATTCACACAACAGTAATCTCTGAGATCCCTTCTACCTCACTCATATAGATCCCTCAAAAAAAAAAAAAAAAAAAAGAAAGAAAGAAATCCCTCAAACCCCTAGTACTCTCTGTTCCTCCAGCCTCTTTTCATCTACCGCTCTGAGACAAGGGTCAGTTCAGTTCAGTTCAGTTCAGTCACTCAGTCGTGTCCAACTCTTTGCAACCCCATGAATCACAGCACGCCAGGCCTCCCTGTCCATCACCAACTCCTGGAGTTCACTCAGATGCAAGTCCATCGAGTCAGTAATGCCATCTAGCCATCTCATCCTCTGTCGTCCCTTTCTCCTCCTGCCCCCAATCCCTCCCAGCATCAGAGTCTTTTCCAATGAGTCAACACTTCGCATAAGGTGGCCAAAGTACTGGAGTTTCAGCTTTAGCATCATTCCTTCCAAAGAAATCCCAGAGCTGATCTCCTTCAGAATGGACTGGTTGGATCTCCTTGCAGTCCAAGGAACTCTCAAGAGTCTTCTCCAACACCACAGTTCAAAGGCATCAATGCTTTGGCACTCAGCCTTCTTCACAGTCCAACTCTCACATCCATACTTGACCACAGGAAAAACCATAGCCTTGACTAGACGGACCGTTGTTGCCAAAGTAATATCTCTGCTTTTGAATATGCTATCTAGGTTGGTCATAACTTTCCTTCCAAGGAGTAAGCGTCTTTTAATTTCATGGCTGCAGTCACCATCTGCAGTGATTTTGGAGCCCTGCCAAAAAAATAAAGTCTGACACTGTTTCCACTGTTCCCCATCTATTTCCCATGAAGTGGTGGGACCGTATGCCATGATCTTCATTTTCTGAATGTTGAGCTTTAAGCCAACTTTTTCACTCTCCACTTTCACTTTCACCAAGAGGCTTTTGAGTTCCTCTTCACTTTCTGCCATAAGGGTGGTGTCATCTGCATATCTGAGGTTACTGATATTTCTCCTGGCAATCTTGATTCCAGCTTGTGTTTCTTCCAGTCCAGTGTTTCTCATGATGTACTCTGCATAGAAGTTAAATAAGCAGGGTGACAATATACAGCCTTGACGTACTCCTTTTCCTATTTGGAACCAGTGTGTTGTTCCATGTCCAGTTCTAACTTTGCTTCCTGATCTGCATACAGATTTCTCAAGAGGCAGGTCAGGTGGTCTGGTATTCTCATGTCTTTGAGGCAAGGTAGATTTGTTTAATTGGACAGAAATTCCCAAAAAAAGAATCCTGAATGGAGAACAGTTTTTGACAACTTTTGTTTCAGGCCCTCTCAGAGGAGTGACACAGTCCAGTGATATTTCCTTAGATTCAGTGAGCCCAAAACTCAGACTATAAGGACTGGCCATGTTTTTGTCTGCTTTACTTTGAAGAACAAGACAAGTTAAATACTAATAGGGATGATGAAAAACATTTTCACTTACTCTAAGAAATTATCCTGCCACCCTATAAACGCTGATAGTTAGCAACTGCATAGCCCTTAGTGTATCCCAGCTGTGTTCTGGATGTTTTATTATCACACCCATTTTCAGAGGAGAAAATACATTTAGAGAGATTAAACAATTTGTGAAACATTACTCAGCTAAAAAGTGAGAGATCCACATGAAAAGATGCTCAACATCACTCATTATCAGAGAAATGCAAATCAAAACCACTATGAGGTACCATTTCACACCAGTCAGAATGGCTGCAATCCAAAAGTCTACAAATAATAAATGCTGGAGAGGGTGTGGAGAAAAGGGAACCCTCTTACACTGTTGGTGGTAATGTAAACTAGTACAGCCACTATGGAGAACAGTGTGGAGATTCCTTAAAAAACTGGAAATAGAACTGCCTTATGATCCAGCAATCCCACTGCTGGGCATACACACTGAGGAAACCAGAAGGGAAAAACACGTGTACCCCAATGTTCATCGCAGCACTGTTTATAATAGCCAGGACATGGAAGCAACCTAGATGCCCATCAGCAGATGAATGGATAAGAAAGCTATATACACAATGGGGTATTACTCAGCCATTAAAAAGAATACATTTGAATCAGTCCTAATAAGGTGGATGAAACTGGAGCCTATTATACAGAGTGAAGTAAGCCAGAAGGAAAAACACCAATACAGTACACTAACGCATATATATGGAATTTAGAAAGATGGTAACAATAACCCTGTGTATGAGACAGCAAAAGAGACACTGATGTATAGAACAGGATTATGGACTCTGTGGGAGAGGGAGAGGGTGGGATGATTTGGGAGAATGGCATTGAAACATGTAAAATATCATGTATGAAACGAGATGCCAGTCCAGGTTCAATGCACGATACTAGATGCTTGGGGCTAGAGCACTGGGACGACCCAGAGGGATGGTATGGGGAGGGAGGAGGGAGGAGGGTTCAGGATGGGGAACACATGTATACCTGTGGCGGATTCATTTTGATATTTGGCAAAACTAATACAATTATGTAAAGTTTAAAAATAAAATAAAATTAAAAAAAAAAAAGTGAGAGATCCAGGATTAGAGCTGAATCTTGTTCCAGATTCTGAAATTTTAACTACAGTGCTATGCTACATTGTCTCTCTATTCTTGAAAACTTACTATGTGCCTTATGTGCAAAGTAATACATTATAAACTTTTCAAAATTCAGTGCATTTGATCCTCAAATTGCAATAATGAAATAGACATTGATCTACCAATCTAAGTCCCTGTAAAACTAAAGTTTACAAATGCTAACCATCTAAAGTCAAACACTAGTAAGTAGAGAAGTTATGATTTTAAAGTTTATTTGATTAAGAGCAAAACCCACTAATTCAATGAAACATTCTTTCTTTCTTTTCTTTTTTTCCTGTAACAGTCTTTCCATATTGTTACTTCTATATATTTTTTTCATGACCTATCCATCTGATATAATCTCTTTCTATTTAAACCTGTGATAGTCAGTTTTGTGTGTTAACTTTGCTAGGCCTCAGTACCTACTCATTTGGACAAACACTTCTCTTGATGTTGCTGTGAAGATATTTTTCAGATGAGATTATCATTTAAATCAGTAGACTTTGAGTAAAGCAGATTATCTCCCCTTTAAAATGGAAGTCTCCATCCAATTAGTTGAAGGTCTTAAGAGAAAAAAGATTTTTTTGCTTTCCTGGTGACTCATATGGTAAAGCATCTGCCTGCAATGCAGGAGACCCAGGTTGGATCCCTGGGTTGGGAAGATCCCATGGAGAAGGGAATGACAACCCAGTTCAGTATTCTTGCCTGGAAAATACCATGGTCGGAGGAGCTTGATAGGTTACATCCATGGGGTCGCAAGAGTCGGACCCAACGAAGTGACTTCACTTTGAAAGAAAAAAGCATTCTTGCCAGGAGAATATCTGCTGGCATGCCCTGAACATTTTAGACTTGGCATACCCTGAACATTATGGAAAATGTCTCTAATCATGTCAGTCAGTTTTAAAGAACTTCTTTCAGATAGATACATAGATGCATCTGTTCAGTTCAGTCTCTCAGTCGTGTCCAACTCTTTGTGACCCCATGAATTGCAGAATGCCAGGCCTCCCTGTCCATCATCAACTCCTGGAGTTCACTCAGACTCACGTCCATCGAGTCAGTGATGCCATCCAGCCATCTCATCCTCTGTTGTTGCATTCTCATCCTACCCCCAATCCCTCCCAGCATCAGAGTCTTTTCCAATGAGTCAACACTTCGCATAAGGTGGCCAAAGTACTGGAGTTTCAGCTTTAGCATCATTCCTTCCAAAGAAATCCCAGAGCTGATCTCCTTCAGAATGGACTGGTTGGATCTCCTTGCAGTCCAAGGAACTCTCAACAGTCTTCTCCAACACCACAGTTCAAAGGCATCAATTCTTCGGTGCTCAGCCTTCTTCACAGTCCAACTCTCACATCCATACTTGACCACAGGAAAAACCATAGCCTTAACTAGATGGACCTTTGTTGCCAAAGTAATATCTCTGCTTTTGAATATGCTATCTAGGTTGGTCATAACTTTCCTTCCAAGGAGTAAGCGTCTTTTAATTTCATGGCTGCAGTCACCATCTGCAGTGATTTTGGAGCCCCCCAAAACAAAGTCTGACACTGTTTCCACTGTTTCCCCATCTATTTCCCATGAAGTGATGGGACCAGATGCTGTGATCTTCATTTTCTGAATGTTGAGCTTTAAGCCAACTTTTTCACTCTCCTCTTTCACTTTCATCAAGAGGCTTTTGAGTTCCTCTTCACTTTCTGCCATAAGGGTGGTGTCATCTGCATATCTGAGGTTACTGATATTTCTCCTGGCAATCTTGATTCCAGCTTGTGTTTCTTCCAGTCCAGTGTTTCTCATGATGTACTCTGCATAGAAGTTAAATAAGCAGGGTGACAATATACAGCCTTGATGTACTCCTTTTCCTATTTGGAACCAGTGTGTTGTTCCATGTCCAGTTCTAACTTTGCTTCCTGATCTGCATACAGATTTCTCAAGAGGCAGGTCAGGTGGTCTGGTATTCCTATTTCGTTTAGAACTTTCCACAGCTTATTGTGATCCACAGAGTCAAAGGCTTTGGCATAGTCAATAAAGCAGAAATAGATGTTTTTCTGGAACTCTCTTGCTTTTTCAATGATCCAGCAGATGCTGGCAATTTGATCTCTGGTTCCTCTGCCTTTTCTAAAACCAGCTTGAACATCAGGAAGTTCATGGTTCATGTATTGCTGAAGTCTGGCTTGGAGAATTTTAAGCATTACTTTACTAGCATGTGAGATGAGTGCAATTGTGCGGTTGTTGTAGCATTCTTTGTATTGCCTTTCTTTGGGATTGGAATGAAAACTGACCTTTTCAGTTTTTTTGTTTTCAGACTTTTTCCAGTCCTGTGGCCACTGCTGAGTTTTCCAAATTTGCTGGCATATTGAGTGCAGCACTTTCACAGCATCATCTTTCAGGATTTGAAATAGCTCAACTGGAATTCCATCCCCTCCACTAGCTTTGTTCATAGTGATGCTTTCTAAGGCCCACTTGCCTTCATATTCCAGGATGTCTGGCTCTAGGTCAGTGATCACACCATCATGATTATCTGGATCGTGAAGATCTTTTTTGTACAATTCTTCTATGTATTCTTGCCACCTCTTCTTAATATCTTCTGCTTCTGTTAGGTCCATACCATTTCTGCATAGATAACCTCTATTTCTTTTGAATCCACGTAGGATTCTGACAACACATTCTATTACATCATACAAGTACTTGTTTCTTTTGTTTTTATATACATTCTTTAGATTGTTAATAACAGAGAAGTACAGTATCTACTTTAATTGGTTTGAAGCATATACCATGATTCACCTGCTACATAGTAAGTGCCCCATGCATGTGTTTTGAATTAATAAGAAAACGAGGGTGACAGAGTCAATTGTATGTAAAATCCCACCAGCATTTTAAAGACCTCTCTTCTCAATTTCTTCACCCCTTTCCTCCCTCTCTAATAAAAACTTCTCTTTAATATAATATGAGGAAAATTCAATAATCAGCTCAGCAACTATAAACCATTATGAGGAAAGATATTCACCACAGAAATTAAAGATATATTGATATCAGCAATTTTACTTTTGCCATTAAAATGTAGATATTAATAGATGATTATGTTAATGGAGTTAGATTTTTCACTATTGAGAATATTTGATAGGCTGCAAGATTTTAATATGTCTCAACATAAAAAGGACTTTTGCATCAGTGTAAAGTAAGACAAGACACTAAATGTAATCCATAGTGGATCCAAATATAAGTGTCTATTGTATTATATGCTGTTTATCCACTACTCTTCGCATTTTCTATACATTTCATTGGGATCTTTTATGCATCTAAAGGCTAATATTTTCTAAATGATGATTTTCTATCATATTCAGTAACATTTGAAGAAATGTCATTGCATTGGCTTCAATTTCCATTGGGTTGATGAGTTTTAACAAACATACACTTTTTTTTTTTTTTTTAATTTTCTGTGTGGCCCATGTCTGATCTTTCTTAGCTGCCTCTGCCTTTAATTAGCTGTGAATTAGTTCTTGCACATTGTAGCAACAGAGAACAATTCCTTGCATTAAAATATATTTCATACTTTGGTACATAAAATTGAACATTTTTCTAGGTTCCATATCAAGCAATTTGTCCTAGTCATCTTACTTTCTTATAGTTTATGGGTGTTTAATAGCTCATTTACCTAAAAATGACTTCTGATCTCTAAACGTTTCTTTAGTATGCTCAGAATTAAGGTTCAGCACAAGGTAAGCTGTCTTTTGTATCCTCGTATAGTATATTCCTGGAAGAGTTAATTCTTTTCACATAGGAAACTTTTCTGTTCAACAGGAATCCTAAAAAAACATTTCTTCTTCCACTGCTTTCACTTTTTCCCCGTTTATTTGCCATGAAGTAATGGGACTTTATTTTTCTGGGCTCCAAAATCACTACAGATGGTGACTGCAGCCATGAAATTAAAAGACGCTTACTCCTTGGAAGGAAAGTTATGACCAACCTAGATAGCATATTCAAAAGCAGAGACATTATTTTGCCAACAAAATTTCGTCTAGTCAAGGCTATGGTTTTTCCTGTGGTCATGTATGGATGTGAGAGTTGGACTGTGAAGAAGGCTGAGCACCGAAGAATTGATGCTTTTGAACTGTGGTGTTGGAGAAGACTGTTGAGAGTCCCTTGGACTGCAAGGAGATCCAAACAGTCCATTCTGAAGGAGATCAGCCCTGGGCTTTCTTTGGAAGGAATGATGCTAAAGCTGAAACTCCAGTACTTTGGCCACCTCATGCGAAGTGTTGACTCATTGGAAAAGACTCTGATGCTGGGCGGGATTGGGGGCAGGACGAGAACGGGACGGCAGAGGATGAGATGGCTGGGTGGCATCACTGACTCGATGGATGTGAGTCTGAGTGAACTCTAGGAGTTGGTGATGGACAGGGAGGCTTGGCATGCTGCGATTCATGGGGTTGCAAAGAGTCGGACACGACTGAGTGACTGATCTGATCTGATCTGAATGGGACCAGATGCCATGAACTAAGTTTTTTGAATTTTAAATTTTAAGCTGGCTTTTTCACTCTCGTCTTTCACCTTCTTCAAGAGGCTCTTTACTTCCTCTTCAAATTCTGACATTAGGGTTTTGTCATCTGTGTATCTGAGGTTATTGATATTTCTTCTGACAATCTTGATTCCAGCTTGTGATTCATCCAGCCTGGGATTTTGCATGATGTACTCCATATACAAATCAAATAAGCAGGGTGACAATATATAGCCTTGATGTATGCCTTTCCCAATTTGGAACCAGTCCATTTTTCCATGTCTGGTTCTAAATGTCACTTCTTTTTTTTTTTTTTTTTAATTTTATTTTATGTTTAAACTTTACAAAATTGTATTAGTTTTGCCAAATATCAAAATGAATCCACCACAGGTATACATGTGTTCCCCATCCTGAACCCTCCTCCCTCCTCCCTCCCCATACCATCCCTCTGGATCGTCCCAGTGCACTAGCCCCAAGCATCCAGTATCGTGCATTGAACCTGGACTGGCATCTCATTTCATACATGATATTATACATGTTTCAATGCCATTCTCCCAAATCTTCCCATCCTCTCCCTCTCCAACAGAGTCCATAAGACTGTTCTGTACATCAGTGTCTCTTTTGCTGTCTTGTACATAGGGTTATTGTTACCATCTTTCTAAATTCCATATATATGCATTAGTATACTGTATTGGTTTTTTTCTTTCTGGCTTTCTTCACTCTGTATAATAGGCTCCAGTTTCATCCATCTCATTAGAACTGATTCAAATGTATTCTTTTTAATGGCTGAGTAATACTCCATTGTGTATATGTACCATAGCTTTCTTATCGATTCATCTGCTGATGGACATAGGCAAAACACTCTCTGACATACATTACAGCAGGATCCTCTATGACCAACCTCCCAGAATATTAGAAATAAAAGCAAAAATAAACAAATGGGACCTAATTAAACTTAAAAGCTTCTGCACATCAAAGGAAACTATCAGCAAGGTGAAAAGGCAGCCTTCAGAATGGGAGAAAATAATAGCAAATGAAGCAACGACAAACAACTAATCTCAAAAATATACAAGCAACTCCTGCAGCTCAACTCCAGAAAAATAAATGACCCAATCAAAAAATGGGCCAAAGAACTAAATAGACATTTCTCCAAAGAAGACATACAGATGGCTAACAAACACATGAAAAGATACTCAACATCACTCATTATCAGAGAAATGCAAATCAAAACCACTATGAGGTACCATTTCACACCAGTCAGAATGGCTGCAATCCAAAAGTCTACAAGCAATAAATGCTGGAGAGGGTGTGGAGAAAAGGGAACCCTCTTACACTGTTGGTGGGAATGTAAACTAGTACAGCCAATATGGAGAACAGTGTGGAGATTCCTTAAAAAACTGGAAATAGAACTGCCTTATGATGCAGCAATCCCACTGCTGGGCATACACACTGAGGAAACCAGAAGGGAAAGAAACACGTGTACCCCAATATTCATCGCAGCACTGTTTATAAATGTCACTTCTTGACCTGCATATGGGTTTCTCAAGAAATAGGTAAGGTAGTCTGGTATGCATATCTTTTTAAGAATTTCCACAGTTTGTTGTGATCCACAAAGTCAAAAACTTCAGTGCAGTCAATGAAAAAGAAGTAGATGATTTTCTGAAATTCTTGTGCTTTTTCTATGATCCAAGGGATGTTGGCTCCTCTGCCTTTTCTAAATATGACTGGTACATCTGGAACTTCTCAGTTCATGTACTTTTGAAGCTCATCTTAAAGGATTTTGAGCATGATTTTATTGGCATGTGAAATGAGCAAAATTGTGCAGTAGTTTGAACATTCTTTGGCATTGCCCTTCTTTGGGATTGAAATGAAAACTGACTTTTTCCAGTCCTGTGAGCACTGCTGAGTTTTCCAAATTTGCTGGCATATTGAGTGCAGCACTTTCACAGCATCATTTTTTAGGATTTGAAAATGCTTAGCTTTAATTCCATCACCTCCACTAGCTTTGTTTGCAGTGATGTTTCCTAAGGCCTACTTGACTTCACACTCCAGGATGTCTGGCTCTAGGTGAGTAAGCATACCATTGTGTTTATCTAGGCCATTAAGACCATTTTGTATAGTTCTTCTAGGTATTACTACCACCTCAAAATACCTTTTGCTTCTGTTAGTTCCTTGCTGTTTCTGTCCTTTATTGTGCCCATCTTTGATTGAAATATTCCCTTGGTATCTCTAATTTTCTTGAAGATATCTCTAGTCTTTCTCATTCCATTGTTTTCCTCTACTTCTTTGCATTGATAATTGAGGAAGGCTTTCTTATTTCTCCTTGCTATTCTTTGAAACTCTACACTCAGATGGATATATGTTTCCTTTTCTCCTCTGTCTTTTGCTTCTCTTCTTTACTTAGCTATTTGTAAGGCCTCCTCAGACAGCCATTCTGCTTTCTTGTCTTTCTTTTACTTGAGGATAGTTTTGGTTATCACTTCTTGATCAATGTTACAAACATCCATCAAGAGTTTTCAGGCACTCTATCAGATCTAATTCCTTGAATCTATTTGCCATGTCTACTGTAAAATCATCAGGGATTTGATTTAGGTCATACCTGAATGGCCTAGTGGTTTTTCCAACTTTCTTCATCTTAAACCTGAATTTCACAATAAGGAGCTTATGATCTGTCCAACAGTCAGTTCTAGGTCTTGTTTTTGCTTTTTGCTAAGAGTATAGAGCTTTTCCATTTTTGGCTACAAAGAATGTAATCAGTCTAATTTCGGTATTGACCATCAATTGGAGAGTTACTATCTGTCAGACATTGTGCCAAATATCTTTAAAAAGTTTTTACTTTTTTTTTTTTAAATCTCCAGGGCCAGCTTCCATGATAAGCATTTTTATATTATTGTTTTAACTTAGACAGAGGAGGCTGGCAGGCTACAGTCCAAAGTATTGCAAAGTCAAACACAATTAAGCATGGACAAACTGTCACTTTGGACACAATGATACCAAATTTTACTGAGATGAATGATACACACAGATCAGCAAGATGATTGAATAAGAAGTCTTGCATTCTCCTTTCCCCAGGATATACCAATTTGATAACAACTCATAGGTAGATTACCTTTATAAGAAATGCCAAAACTAATTAGAGGGCACTTTGTATTGGGTAATGAACATCAGGTGGCTCAGATAGTAAAGAATCTGCCTGCAGTGCAGGAGACACAGGTTTGGTCTCTGGGTTGTGAAGATTCTGTGGAGTAGGAATTGGCAACTACTCCAGTATTTTCACCTGGAGAATTCCATGGAAAGAGGAGTCTGGCTGGGTACAGTCCATAGGGTCTCAAAGAGTTGGACACAACTGAGTGACTACCACTTATACTGAGTAAAAGTATAAAAGCAACCACATGGAAACCAGAAGAAAAAGTGAAGGCATTTTTTTTTTTTTTTTGCCAAAATCCCAACCATAGCAGCAGTGTCATATAACTAGAAGAAACCCTCTGCCTCCCAGCTTTTTCCTGAGTGGCTAAAGGGTTGGACCTTATAGTTGAAGCCTCAGCTGTTTCAAGGCATTACCTAAGGGACAGGTTTCAGGAACTAAAAGAGATATGTATACACTAGTAGTCCTGGGGTTACAATAAACAAAGCTGTCTGAACCAATATGGAGGCAAGCACTCATCACAGCTCTTTCCCCCCACACCTTGCAGAGTGAGCAGGCAATAAATCCCAGCTGACAGATACTCTCTGAAAAGGAAAAAAAAAAAAGTCAAATTGTACATCTGATGTTCCAATTTATCTGGGAGTTACCTGAAGGATTGGATACTGTACCACTTGTCTTGGAGTATAGACAAGTCCTGGCCTATTCCAGATACCCAGATTTTGCTAAGAATAAACACAGCAGTTTTGACTAGCAAAAGGGTCTGTGATCCCCATTGAAGCTTTAACCTGATTCGTAATATTCTTCTGTACCAGGTCTTTTATATAGAAACATCCTTAATAATCCATCAAAAATGGTTAGAACTATTTAATGAACTGAGTAAAGTTGAAGGATATAAAATAAACATACAAAAAATATTTAATTTCTATATAGTCATAAATAAATGTCTGAAAAGAAATGAGAAAAATAATTTATCTGCAATAGTGTCAAAAGAATAAAACAATTAGGAAGAAAATAACCAAGGCAGTAAAAGACTTGTATAATGGAAAATGTATAATAATGATGAAAAATATTTTTTTAATTAACAAATAAAATTCAATAATAGAATCATACACCATGATCATATGGGATTTATCTCAGGGATGAAAAGATTTTCAATATCTGCTGTAATAGTCAACAATAGAGCCTGAAATGCACTACTTGGGTGCAATCTCAAAAACGACAGAATGATCTCAGTTCATTGCCAAGACAAACCATTCAGTATCATAGTAATCTAATTCAATGCCACACAAATAATGCTGAAGAAGCTGATGTCAAATGCCTATATGAATGTTGGGGGCCAGAGTGAGGTACTCCGCCCGTGGCAAAGGTCATGAGGAAGGAGCCTCGACATACGCAAAGGCGGGATCAAGCCTCAGGAGTCCCCCTGGAACTCCTCGAGCATCTACCCCCATAACCAGAGCCTGCCTATTTTACTACTTTGTGCTCTCACCTACATCTCTGACTTTACGGGGGGCTGTCCCCCACCACCTTTTTCGGAGAAGGAGTTAACTTAGAGCTCCAGTTAATAAAAACTTCTGGGCGTGACAAGAGTGTTTTAACCTACAAACTCCTCTGAAGGTTCTCTGGCCTGCCTGACAGGCTTGTCCGGCCACATGTGATTGCTCACAGCCTCCCAACCATGAGAGGCATGAGATGCTTTAAACCTTCTAAAAACAGGTTCCTTAGAAAAGTTAGAAAACTATTAGTATTAGTATAATAGGCTGATTAGAAATTGTATTGGTGAAGGGTTTTTCAATTTTTGAGCCAATGTTTGTTGCTAAGACTCCACATCCCCTGCCCTTACACACATTAATGAATATATAGAAGAAATAAGTATTAGCCTTTGATATAAATCACATTAGACCTTAGGCTAAGTAAATTCTTTCCTTAACTAAAACCCATTACACCCTCACCCTATAGGAATGTAACTTTATTTGGGTGGCATCTGTTTTAAGAATAATCACCCCTGGAGAAATAAGTGTCCTGGTTGACTGACCGCTGTCACAAGGAGAGGGTCATAAATTGTCAGCAGGCCCCCCTGGCCAGAAGATGATGTAACACCCCTAAAACCTCTGTATACATTTGTATGAAGCACCTGACTTTGATAAAAGTCAGGACTGCTGACCCTGCGTGACTTTTGCATAACATCTCAGTGTATAAAAGTAGACCATGGAAAATAAAGAATGGGGATCGATCAGTTTCTCGAAATACTGGTCTCCCCATGTCACTCTCTCTCTCACTCTGGTTGAGTCTCCATCTGGAGCACGGAACCCGCCATGCTTACTAATTATGCCTGGGCTTCTAAGATCCGACCGGGGAGGCCTCAGTGTCTCCTCTCCTTCGGGAGAATGGAAGGACGCCTGTGGCCTACGTAAGTGGTGCAAACTTCTTGTCTTGAAGTTTTATTGGTCTCCCGCGTAAACCAAGCTACTCAGCCTCTTTTCTCCACTGAATTTTCCTACTGAGCTATCCTCATCCTGTTACTCTTTATATCTTTGATAAAATATTTAAATAAATAGGTCGCCGAAGCCGTCCTGGTTCGAATACCCTGGATCAGCTATGAAGGCATACAAGATTCTCTAGAATTAACACCAAAAAAAAAAAAAAGATGTCATTTTCATCATAAGGGACTGGAATGCAAAAGTAGAAAGTCAAGAGATACCTGAAGTAACAGGCAAGATTGGCCTTGAAGTACAAAATGAAACAGGGCAAAGGCTAACAAAATTTTGCCAAGAGAATGCACTGGTCATAGCAAGCACTCTCTTCCAACAACACAAGAGAGGACTCTACACATGGACATCATCAGAGGGTCAATATCAAAATAAGATTGATTATATTCTCTGCAGCCGTGTTGGAAATGCTCTATACAGTCAGCAAAAACAAGATTGGGAGCTGACTGTAGCTCAGATCATGAACTCCTTATTGCAAAATTCTGACTTAAATTGAAGAAACTAGGGAAAACCATTAGGCTACCAGGTATGACCTAAATCACATCCCTTATGATTATACAGTGGAAGTAACAGATTCAAGGGACTAGATCTGATAAACAGAGTGCCTGAAGAACTATGGACAGAGTGGTGACATTGTACAGGAGGTGGTGATCAAAACAATCCCCAAGAAAAAATGTGCAAACAGGCAAAATGATTGTCTGAGGACTTCTTACATTAGCTGAGTAAAGAAGAGAAGCAAAAGACAAAGGAGAAAAGGAAAGAAATTTCCATCTGAATACAGAGTTCCAAAGAATAGCAAGGAGAGAAAAGAAAGCCTTTCTAGGTGAACAATGTAGAGTAATAGAGGAAAACAGTAGAATGGGGAAGACTAGAGATCCCTTCAATAAAATCAGAGATACGAAGGAAACATTTCATGCAAAGATAGGGACAAAAAAGGAAAGAAGTATTATGGACCTAACAGAAGCAGAAGATATTAAGAACAGGTGACAAGAATGCAAAGAATTGTACAAAAAGGAAAACTTAGTGACTTGGCTAACCATGATGGTGTGGTCACTAACCTAGAGGCAGATATCCTGGAATGCGAAGTCAAATGGGCCTTAGGAAGCATTTACAAACAAAGCTAGTGGGGGTGATGGAATTCCAGCTGAGTTATTTCAAACCCTAAAAGATGATTATATTAAAGCACTTCACTCAATATACAGCAAATTTTGAAAGCTCAGCAGTGGTCACAGGACTGGAAAAGGTCAGTTTTCATTCCAATCCAAAAGAAGGGCAATGCCGAAGAATGTTCAAACTCTCTCTCAATTGCACTAATTTCACATGCTAGCAAGATGGAGGAGCCTGGAAGGCTGCAGTCCATGGGGTCGCTAAGAGTCGGACACGACTGAGTGACTTCACTTTCACTTTTCACTTTCATGCATTGGAGAAGGAAATGGCAACCCACTCCAATGTTCTTGCCTGGAGAATCCCAGGGATGGGGGAGCCTGGTGGGCAACCGTCTATGGGGTCACACAGAGTCGGACACGACTGAAGTGACTTAGCAGTAGCAGTAGCAAGATAATGCTCAAAATCTTCCAAGCTAGGCTTCAACAGTACATGATGTATGGGCTTACAAACATACCAACTGGATTTAGAAAAGGCAGAGGAGACAGAGATGAAATTGCTAACACACGTTGGATCATAGAAAAAGCAACACAGGTTGGATCTATGAAGCATCTACTTCTGCTTCATTGATTATGTTAAAGTCTTTGACTGTGTGGATCACAACAAACTGGAAAATTCTTCAAGTGATGGGAATACCAGAAGACCTTACCTGCACTTGAGAAACCAGTATGCAGGTCAAGAAGCAACAGCTGGAACCAGACATGGAACAAGTGAACAACCGATTGGTTCAGAATTGAGTAAGGAGTGTTTCAAGGCTGTATATTGCCATCATGTTTATTTAACTTACATGCACTGTACATCGTGGAAAACTTTGGATAAATGGTCACAAGCTAGAATCAAGATTGCCAGGAGAAATATCAATAATCTCAGATATGCAGATGACACCACCCTCATGGCAGAAAGTGAAGGGGAACTAAAGAGCCTCTTGATGAAGGTTAAAGGGGAGAGTGAAAAACCTGGCTTAAAAGTCAACCTTCAAAAAATGAAAATCATGGCATCTGGTCCCATCACTTTATAGTAAATAGAAGGAGAAACAATGGAAACAGTGACATAATTTATTTTCTTGGTCTCCAAAATCACCATGGATGGTGAGTGCAACCATGAATTAAAAGATATTTGTTCCTTGAAAGAAAAGCTATGACAAACCTAGACAGCACATTAAAAAGCGGAGACATTACTTTGCCAGCAAAGGTCCATATATTTAAAGCTATGGTTTTTCCAGTAGTCATGTATGGCTGTGAGAATTGGACTGTAAAGAAAGCTGAGCACCAAAGAACTGATGCTTTCAAACTGTGGTGCTGGTGAAGTCTCTTGAGTCCCTTTAAAAGCAAGGAGATCAAACCAGTCAATTGGAAAGGAAATCAACGTTGAATATTCATTGGAAAGACTGATGTTGAAGCTGCAGCTTCTGTTCTTGGCCTGCTGATGCAAAGGGCTGACTCATTGGAAAGACCCTGATTCTGAGAAAGATAGAAAGCAATAGGAGAGGGGGACAGCAGAAGACGTTTGGATGGCTTCATCGAATCAATAGACATGAGTTTGAGCAAGCTCTGGTCAGTGGTAAAGGTCAAGGAAGCCTGGCATGCTGCAGTTCACTGGGTCACTGAGAGTCAGACACAACTGAGAGACTGAGCAACAACAACTAATTACACCTCATTAATAAACTGAAGAACAGAAATCAGATGTTCATCTCAGTAGATGCAGAAAAGCTTTTGATAAAAATCAACATCTGTTTATAAAAAAAACTCTTCAGAATGTGCTCATAGTAGGAGCATACTTCAACATAATAAAAGCCACAAGTGACAAACTCAGAGCTAACATTATATTCAGTGGCATAAAGCTGAAAGAATTTCTCTAAGATCAGGAACAAGACAAGGATTCCTGCATTCAACACTTTTATTCAACCTAATTTTGAAAACTCTCACTATAGCAATCATAGAAGAAAAAGAAATTAAAGGAATCCAAATTGAAAAGGAAGAAAAAATGTTTCTATTTGCAAATGACATATACTATACATAGAAAATCCTAAAGACATCACTGGAAAACTACTAGAGTTCATCAATGAATTTGGTAAAGTTGCAAGATACAAAATTAATATACAGAAAATCTAGTGAATTTCTATATACTCACAATGAAGTATCAGGAAAATAATTTAAAGAAAAAACCCATTTACTGTCACATCAAAAAGAATAAAATACCTAGGAATATGCCTTTACTAGGCATAAGAAACCAAAAGAATCATACTACAAAAACTATAATACTCTGATGAAAGAAACTGAAAATGATAAAAACAGATGGAAAGACACATCATGCTTTGTGGTTGGAAGAATAAATACTGTTAAAATGAATATACTACCCAAGGCAATCTACAGATTTAATGCAATCCCTATCAAAATAAGGAAATTTTTCATAGAACTAAAACAAATAATTAAAAAAAAATTGTGGAACCATAAAAGACACTGAATAACCAAAACTTTATTGGGAAAAAAAAAATCAGCTGCAGTAATGATTTCCCCTGTCTAAAACTATACAAATTTTACCATCAAAGTATGGTATTGGCATAAAAACAGATATATAGATCAATGGAACAGAATGTAGAACCCAGAAATAAACCCACACATTTATATGTCAAGTAATCTATGACAAAGGAGGCAAGACTACACAATGGAGAAAAGACAGTTTCTTCATATGGAGAACTGGGAAGACCATAGCCTTGACTACACATCTTCCGAGTGGTCATGTACGGATGTGAGAGCTGACTATAAAGAAGGAAGAACACCAAAGAATTAAGGCCTTCAATCTGTGGTGCTGGAGAAGACTCCTGGAAGTCCCTTGGACAGCAAGGAGATCAAACCAGTCAATCTTAAGGTAAATCAGCCTTGAGTACTCTTTGGAAGGACTGATGATAAAGCTGAAACTCCAGTATTTTGGTCATCTGATGCAAACTCGTTGGAAAAGTTCCTGATGCTCAGAAAGATTGACGGCAAAAGGAGAAGAGGGTATCAGAGGATGAGATGGATGGATGTCATTACCTATGCAATGGACATGAATTTGAGCAAACTTCAGGAGATAGTTAAGGATAGGGAAGCCTGGTGTTCTGCAGTCCACGGGATGGCAAAGTCAGATGCCACTGGGCAACTGAACAACAAAACAGTGGAGAACTGAACAGCTACATGCAAAAGATGAAATCAGAACATTAGAACAGGTCTTCCCTGGTGACTCAGATGGTAAAGAATCTGCCTGCAGTGTAGGTACCAGATACTGTAAAATTTGAGGAAAACATAGACAGAACCCTCTTTTTCATATTGTAGTAATTGCTTTAGATCTGTATTCTAAGTGAAGGAAATAAAAGCAAAAAAAAAAAAAAAATTTCGACCTAATTAAATTTAGAAGCTTTTTCACAAAAAAGGCAACAATTGATAAAACTAAAAAACAACCTACTGTATGAGAGAAAATATTTGCAAATGGTGTAACTGATAAGGGATTAATATAAAGCATGCATAAGCAGCTCATAAACTCAATATCAAAAAACAAAAACATCAAATTAAAAATTAGCAGAACTAAAAATATATATATATATATTTTTTTTTTTCCCCCCCAAAGAGCAAATATAGATGGCCAACAGATACATAAATGGTACCATCATGAAATGGAAATCACATCCACAGTGAAATGTCATCTCATACCTGTCAGAATCGTTATCATCAGAAACAGCACAAATAACAAATATTGGCTGGATTTTTCTACAGAGAAAGGAACCCTTATTCATTGTTGGTGGGAATGCAAATTGGCACATCCACTGTGGAAAAAAAAAGTATGGAATTTTCTCAAACCATCAAAATAGAACTACCATATGACCTGGCAATTTTATTCCTGGGTATATAACTGATTTTTTTTTTTTTTTACTATGGCTAGGATTTTATCCCTGGAATAAATGTATTATTATATTTGGTTTACTAGTATTTTGTAAAGTATATTTTGCATTTATATTCATCAGTGGTATTGGATTATAAGTTTTCTTTTTTGTGATATCTTTGTCTGGTTTTGGTATCAGATTCTGGCTCCATAGAATCAGTTTGGAAGTGTTCCTTCCTCTGATTTGTTTTTTTTTTTTTTTTTAATAGTTTGAGAAAGATTGGTGTTTATCCTTCCCTAAATAATTAGTAGAATTCATCTGTGAATCTATCTGGTCCTGGACTTTTGCTTGTTGAGAGTTTTTAAAGTTCTGATTCAAATTCAGTGCTTGTAATTAATCTGTTCATATTTTTTATTTCTTCCTACTTCAGTCTTGGAAGATTGTACCATTATAAGAACTTTTCAATTTCTTCTAGGTTGTCCATTTTATTATCGAGTTGAGTAGTTCATAGTAGTCTTTTATGATCCTGTGCATTTCTGTGGTGTTATTTGTAATTTCTCTTTTTCAATTTCTGATTTTAGTGATACAGGTTCTCTCCCTTTTTCCTTTATGAGTCTGGCTAAAGGTTGACCAGTTTTCTTTATCTTTTCAAACAACCAGCATTTAATTTCACTGATATTTTCTACTGTTATTTAGTCTCTATCTTGTTTACTTTTGCTCTGATTTTATTATTTCCTTCCTTCTACCATCTTTGGGTTTGACTTGCTCTTCTTTTATAGTTTCTTTCAGTTAGGTTGTTTATTTGAGTTTTTTTTTTTTTTTTTCCCCTGAAGTAATCACTATATCACCATATTTGTATCACTGTAAACTTCCCTCTTAGAACTGTTTTTGCTCCATCCCACAGGTGTGAATTTTCGTATAGTCATTTTCATTTATTTCTGATTTTTTTCCTTTGATGTCTCCAGTTATTCATTTGTTATTGAGAAGCATAATAACCAGCCATGGTTTCCTGAGTTCTTTGATCATCTTTATGATCATTACTCTGAACTGTTTCTTGGGTGGGTTTCCTATCTCCACTTCACTTAGTTTTTCTTCTGGCATTTAATTTTGCTCTTTCATGTGTATCATATTCCTTTATTATCTCATTTTGTCTAAGTTACTATTTATATTTTTATGCATGTGGTATGTTAGTTATGCTTTTCAAATTTGAAGGTGGCTTTCTGTATGATTCATCCAATGAGTACCTGCTATGCACTCCCTTTTAATCTTTCAAGCTATGTGCTCTAATGAGTCCCTTTAAGAAGGCTGTGTGGGTCCTTCTACTGTGGGAGGCTGACTATATGGGTGGTCTAGTAGGCTTTGTTGGCTCCCAACCTGGTTGGTTGCCAGACTCTGCCAAGCTGTCTGCTGTCTGCTGTCAGATGAAGAGTCAGCTTCTCACTGTAGAATTGTAGGTGGCCCCAGAGTTACTGCTGGCTCACTGGTGGGGAGTGACAATGTCCCTTTGACTCCAGGGCTGTTTCTCACCCACTGGCATGTAAAGCCAGGTTTGTGCTGGACTACTGGTAGGCAAGGCTCATTTTCTGAGTACAAGTGCAGTTTCCAGACATTGCAGAACTTGTCTCTAATCCTTGTTGGAGAGGTGCACTTCCTGGCATACTTGTGCCTGGGTTCCAGTTATCCTGAAGCTTTCTTTGGCCTGCTAGTGGACAGAGCAAAGGCTTAGTTTGTCCCAGGTTAGGGTCTGGCCTGCTGTGGTTGGCATGTATTTTCAAGCTGCAAGATACTGTTTGTGTATGTGTTTGTGTGTGTGTTTTGCAGGGTGGGACAGTGGAGTAGGTTCTGCACCATAGTGGGTGAGGTTGGTTTAGAGGCTAGTGCAGGATTCTTGGATGGGAAGGGCTGATATCTTCTCACTTCTGCATGGAGCTCAGTCTTGTCCCTTTGGTGAGAAGGACCAGGTCTTGGGGCATCTCTAGAGGTGTCTGTGGGCTGAGGAAGGCTTTAAGCAGCCTATCTGCTAATTTATGTCCAGTCAATTATTGGGCCTGAGGCTTCCTAGCACTGAAACCTATTGGATTGAGCAGGCTATTGGATTCAGCCAGTTCTTAAAGGCTCTAATGAACCAAGATGGCAGCTTCCAATAGCAGTGTTCATCCAGTAGATGCCTCCAAATACAGCTGCCACCAGTGTCTTTGTTCCCGAGGTGAGTCATAGCCCACCTGCCCTACCCAACTTCAAGAAACATTCCAAGACCAGTAGGTAAGTCTGGTCCATGATTCTAGTAAATTAGGCTTTTTCCTTGAAATACTAGCTTTCAAGCATGTGAGAATTTATGTGCACATTTTAGAACGAAATCTCTATTTTCCCCTTTCTTATGGGGCTTCCAAAATTAAAACCTGCTAGTCTTCAAAGTCAAATATTCTGGAGATTCATCTTCCTAGAGTAGGCTCCCTGGGTGGTAGGACACATGTGGAGCTCAGTACTCTCATTTCTGGGAGAGAACTTCTGCAATATAATTAGTATGTATAATCTACTGATATTTGATCTAATTTAGTTATCTATTTGGGTGTGCCTAAATTGCCAACATCCGCTGGATCATGGAAAGCAAGAGAGTTTCAGAAAAACATCTATTTCTGCCTTATTGACTATGCCAAAGCCTTTGACTCTGTGGATCACAATAAACTGTGGAAAGTTCTGAAAGAGGTGGGAATACCAGACCACCTGACCTGCCTCTTGAGAAATCTGTATGCAGGTCAGGAAGCAACAGGTAGAACTGGACATGGAACAACAGACTGGTTCCACATAGGAAAAGGAGTACATCAAGGCTGTATATTGTCACCCTGCTTATTTAATTTCTATGCAGAGTACATCATGAGAAACGCTGAACTGGAAGAAACACAAGCTGGAATCAAGATTGCCAGGAGAAATATCAATAACCTCAGATATGCAGATGACACCACCCTTATGGCAGAAAGTGAAGAGGAACTCAAAAGCCTCTTGATGAAAGTGAAATTGGAGAGTGAAGTTGGCTTAAAGCTCAACATTCAGAAAACAAAGATCACGGCATCTGGTCCCATCACTTCATGGGAAATAGATGGGAAAACAGTGGAAACAGTGTCAGACTTTATTTTTGGGGGCTCCAAAATCACTGCAGATGGTAACTGCAGCCATGAAATTAAAAGATGCTTACTCCTTGGAAGGAAAATTATGACCAACCTAGACAGCATATTCAAAAGCAGAGACATTACTTTGTCAACAAAGGTTCTTCTAGTCAAGGCTATGGTTTTTCCTGTGGTCAAGTATGGATGTGAGAGTTGGACTGTGAAGAAGGCTGAGTGCCAAAGCATTGATGCCTTTGAACTGTGGTGTTGGAGAAGACTGTTGAGAGTCCCTTGGACTGCATGGAGATCCAACCAGTCCATTCTGAAGGAGATCAGCCCTGGAATTTCTTTGGAAGGAATGATGCTAAAGCTGAAACTCCAGTACTTTGGCTACCTCATGTGAAGAGTTGACTCATTGGAAAAGACTCTGATGCTGGGAGGGATTGGGGGCAGGACGAGAACGGGACGGCAGAGGATGAGATGGCTGGATGGCATCACTGACTCGATGGACGTGAGTCTGAGTGAACTCCGGGAGTTGGTGATGGACAGGGAGGCCTGGCGTGCTGCGATTCATGGGGTCACAAAGAGTCGGACACGACTGAGTGACTGAACTGAACTGAACTAAACTGATCTTTCCTCTTTTTCCTTTGCTTTATCTATTCTCATTTTATTTTCTTTCTTTTTTTTTTGGTAAATTAATTATAATATTTAGTATTCCATTTTTACCACTTTTATTGACCTAGTAGCTTTATCTCTTTGTTTTTGTTTATTGGATGCTCTAAATTTTAAAGCATACACTTTAACTTTTTAAATTCTGTCTTTAAATAATTATTTTATCCATTCTCATATAAACATGTGACAATGTGATAGCAGGTGATGTCCATTTCCTCTGTGTGCTATCGTCTTCATATATTTTAATCCTGTATATGAAAAATATCCTAAACTCTCTAGCTTTTGTTTGATTTACCCTGCCAATCACATTTTAAAGATGTTAACTTGAGAAAAATTGTTTTGTATTTACTTAATAATTTATTAAGTTTTACTACTAATTTACTACTACTAATTACTTACTAATTTACTACTTACTAAGTTTTCCATTATTTGTATAGATTCAGACTCCTTATTGTTAGTATTTCCTTTTTGCCTGCAAAACCTATTTATCTTTTCTTACATTATAGTCCTAAAGGGTATGGACTATGTCAACTTTTGCTTGTCAAAGATATCTTTATTTCATCTACATTTCTGAAGGATATTTTTTATTGTGAGATATAAAAGTCTAGATTAATATGATACTTTCATCACTTTAAAGATGTCCCATTGTCTTATTGTTGCAATGGGACTAATTGCCCTAGGCCTATATTTCCTTTTGCCCAATGTACAAATACAATTACAATTATTTCAAATGAAGACTTTGGTGTTCTTATTTTTGGTCCTTTGCATATTCCATATATGCATTTGTGTTTTCTGACTTCTTTAAATATTTTTGTTTAGTCATTGATTTGGGCCCTTTTATTTTTATTTTTAAATTTTTCTTTAATTTATTTCTTTCAATTTATTTGTTTCAATTAATTTATTTCTTTCAATCGGAGGCTAACTACTCTACAGTAATGTTCCAAAAATATATTTTTGCTGCATATCGACATGAATCAGGCACATGTATACATGTGTCCATCTATCTTGAACCCCTCCTCCCACCTCCCTTCCCAACCCATCAGTTTGGGTTGTCTCAGAGCACCGGCTTTGAGTGCCCTGCTTCAAACTTGCACTGGTTATCTATTTTATATATGGTAGTAAACATATTTCAAAGCTATTCTCTAAAATCATCCCTCCCTCACCTTCTCCCACATAGTCCAAAAGTCTGTTCTTTACATCTGTGCCTCTTTTGCCATCTTGAATACAAGGTCATCGTTACCATCTTTCTAAATTCCATGAATGAGTGAGTGAGTGAAGTCGCTCAGTAGTCTCCGACTCTTTGCAACCCCATGGACTGGAGCCCACCAGGCTCCTCTATCCATGGAATTTTCTAGGCAAGAGTACTGGAGTGGGTTTCTATTTCCTTCTCCAGGGGATCTTTATATGCGCTAATATACTGTATTGGTGCTTCTCTTTCTGAATTACTTCACTCTCTATAATAGACTTCACTTTCATCCACCTCATTAGAACTGACTCAAATGCATTCTATTCTTGTAGCTGAGTAATTAAAAGACGCTTACTCCTTGGAAGGAAAGTTATGACCAACCTAGATAGTATATTGAAAAGCAGAGATATCACTTTGCAGACAAAGGTCCATCTAGTCAAGGCTATGGTTTTTCCAGTGGTCATGTATGGATGTGAGAGTTGGACTGTGAAGAAAGCTGAGTGCCGAAGAATTAATTCTTTTGAAGTGTGGTGTTGGAGAAGACTCTTGACAGTCCCTTGGACTGCAAGGAGATCCAAACAGTCCATCCTAAAGGAGATCAGTCCTGGGTGTTCATTGGAAGGACTGATGCTGAAGCTGAAACTCCAGTACTTTGGCCACCTCATGCAAAGAGTTGAGTCATTGGAAAAGACCCAATGCTGGGAGGGATTGGGGACAGGAGGAGAAGGGGACGACAGAGGATGAGATGGCTGGATGGCATCACTGACTGGATGGACATGAGTTTGAGTGAACTCTGTGATTCATAGGGTCGCAAAGAGTTGGACACGACTTAGCAACTGAACTGAACTGAATGTTACATTGTGTATGTGTACCACAACTTCTTTATCCATTCATCTGTGGATGGACATCTAGGTTGCTTCCATGTCCTAGCTATTGTAAACAGTGCTGCAATGAACATTTGGGTGCATGTGTCTCTTTCAATTCTGGTCTCTTTAGTGTGTATGCCCAACAGTGGGATTGCTGGTTCATATGGCAGTTCTATTTCCAGTTTTTTAGGAATCTTCACACTGTTATCCATAATGGCTGTACTGGTTTGCATTGCCATGAACAGTATAAGAAGGTTCCCATTTCTCCACACCCTCTCCAGCATTTATCGTTTATAGACTTTTTGATGAGAGCCATTCTGACCAACGTGAGATGGCATCTAATTGTGGTTTTCATTTGCATTTCTCTGGTGATGAGTGATGTTGAACATCTTTTAATGTGTTTGTTAGCCATCTGTATGTCTTCTTTGGATAAATATCTGTTTAGTTCTTGGGCCCACTTTTTGATTGGGTCTTTAATTTTCTGGTATTGAGCTTCATGAGCTTCTTGTTTTGGAGACTGATTCTTTGTCCGTTATTTCATTTGCTATTATTTTCTTCCATTCTGAAGGTTGCCTGTTCACCTTGAATATAGTTCATTGTGCAAAAGTTTTTAAGTTTAATTCAGTTCAGTTCAGTCGCTCAATCGTGTCCGACTCTTTGCAATCCCATGAATCGCAGCACGCCAGGCCTGCCTGTCCATCACCAACTCCCAGAGTTGACTCAGACTCAGGTCCATCGAGTCAGTGATGCCACCCAGCCATCTCATCCTCTGTCGTCCCATTCTTGTCCTTCCCCCAATCCCTCCCAGCATCAGAGTCTTTTCCAATGAGTCAACTCTTCAGATAAAGTGGCCAAAGTACTGGAGTTTCAGCTTTAGCATCATTCCTTCCAAAGAAATCCCAGGGCTGATCTCCTTCAGAATGGACTGTTTGGATCTCCTTGCAGTCCAAGGGACTCTCAACAGTCTTCTCCAACACCACAGTTCAAAGGCATCAATTCTTCGGTGCTCAGCCTTCTTCACAGTCCAACTCTCACATCCATACATGACCACTGGAAAAACCATAGCCTTGACTAGATGGACCTTTGTTAGCAAAGTAATGTCTCTGCTTTTGAATATGCTATCTAGGTTGGTCATAACTTTCCTTCCAAGGAGTAAGCATCTTTTAATTTCATGGCTGCAGTCACGATCTGCAGTGATTTTGGAGCCCCCAAAAATAAAGTCTGACACTGTTTCCACTGTTTCTCCATCTATTTCCCATGAAGCAATGGGACTGCATGCCATGATCTTCGTTTTCTGAATGTTGAGCTTTAGCCAACTTTTTCACTCTCCACTTTCACTTTCATCAAGAGGCTTTTGAGTTCCTCTTCACTTTCTGCCATAAGGGTGGTGTCATCTGCATATCTGAGGTTATTGATATTTCTCCTGGCAATCTTGATTCCAGCTTGTGCTTCTTCCAGTCCAGCGTTTCTCATAATGTACTCTGCATAGAAGTTAAATAAGCACGGTTACAATATACAGCCTTGACATACTCCTTTTCCTATTTGGAACCAGTCTGTTGTTCCATGTCCAGTTCTAGCTGTTAATTAGTTTCCATTTGTTTATTTTTGCTTTTATTTTCATTATTCTGGAAGGTGGGTCATAGAAGATCTTATTGCGATATATATCAGAGAGTGTTCTGCCTATATTTTCCTCTAAAAGTTTTATAGTTTCTGGTCTTACATTTAGATATTTAATCCATTTGAGTTTATCTTTGTGTATGGTATTATAAAGTGTTCTAGTTTCATTCTTTTACAGGAGGTTGACCAGTTTTCCCAACACTACTTTTTAAAGAGATTGTCATTCCTCTATTGCATATTTTTGCCTCCTTTGTTAAATTAAGGTGTCCATAATTGTGGGGATTTATCTCTCAGCTTTTATTTTGTTTAACTGATCTATATTTCTGTCTTTGTGCCAGTATTATACTGTCTTGATGACTGTAGATTTGCTGTATAGTCTAAATTCAAGAAGGCTAATTCCTCCGGTTCTATTCTTTCTCAACTTTGCTTTGGCTCTTCAAGGTTTTTTTTATTTCCATACAAATTGTGAAATAATTTGTTCTACTTCTGTGAAAAATACCATTGGTAGCTTGATAAGAATTGTGTTGAATATATTGATTGCTTTGTGTAGTATACTCATTTTCAATACATTGGTTCTTCCAATCCACAATCATGGCATATTTCTCCATCTATTTGAGTCATTTTTAATTTCTTCCATTGGTGTTATATATATATATATATATATATATATATATATATATATATATATCTGTCTTTGTTTCTTTAGGTAAATTTATTCCTAAATATTTTATTCTTTTCATTGCAATGATGAATGGATTGCTTCCTTAATTTCTCTTTCTGTTTTTTTCATTGTTAGTGTATAGGAATGCAAGGGATTTCTGTGTATTAGTTTTATAGCTTGAAACTTTTCTATATTCATTGATTAACTCTAGTAATTTTCTGGTGGTGTCTTTAGGGTTTTCTTTGTAGAGGTTCATGTTATCTGCAAACAGTGAAAGTTTTATTTCTTATTTTCCAACCTGTATTCCTTTCTTTTTCTTCTCTGCTTTTGTGGCTAGGACTTCCAAAACTATGTTGAATATTAGTGGTGAGAGTGGTCACCCTTGTCTTGTTCCTGATTTTAGAGGAAATGCTTTCAATTTTTCACCATTGAGGATAATGTTTGCTTTGAGTTTGTTGTATATGGCTTTTACTATGTTGAATTGTGTTCTTTCTATGCCTGCTTTCTAGACAGTTTTGATCATAAATGGATGTTGAAGTTTGTCAAAGGCTGTCTCTGGATCTATTGGGATAATCATATGGTTTTAACCTTTCAATTTGTTAAATGGTATATCACAAATATTGATTTGTGAATATTGAAGAATCCTTGCCTCACTGGGATAAAGCCCACTTGGTCATGATGTATGATATTTTTAATATGATGTTGGATTCTGTTTGCTAGAATGTTGCTGAGGATTTTTGCATTTATGTTCATCAGTGATATTGCCCTGTAGTTTCCTTTTTTGTGTGTATTAGGGTTTTGGTATTAGGTATTTTGTAGTAGGTATGTGTATTACATATTTGTGTTAAGTATTTTTACTAGGTATTAGGTGTTTTGGTATTAGGTATTAGTTTTGGTATTAGGGTTTTGGTATTTGGTATTTGATCTGTTAGTTACTCAAAAGCATGTTGTTTAGCTTCCATATGTTTTATTTTTAATAGTTTTCTTTTTCCTGTAGTTGACATCTAATCTTACTTCATTGTCATCAGAAAAGATGCCTGAAATAATTTCACTTTTTTAAATTTACCAAAGCTAGATTTATGTCACAGGATGTGATCTATCCTGGAGAATGTTCCATATGCACTTGAGAAAAAGGTGAATTCCATTGTTTTTGGGTGAAATGCCCTATAGATATCAATTAGGTCTAACTGGTCCATTGTATCATTTAGAGTTTGTGTTTCCTTGCTAATTTTCCATTTAGTTGATCTATCCATAGGTGTGTGTGGGATATTAAACTTTCCTACTACTATTTTTTGGACTCAGGTGGCTATTCCCTTCCCCATTTTAAGAAAGTTTTCAACTATTATCTCCTCAAGTACTTTTTCATGCACTTTCTTTTTGTCTTCTTTTTCTGGGACACTTATGATTTGAGTGTTGTGGTGTTTAACATTGTCCCAGAGGTCTCTTGAGGTTGTCCTTATTTCTTTTAATTCTTTTTTCTGTTTTCCTCTCTGCTTCCTTTATTTCCACCATTCTATCTTCCACCTAATTTATCCTCTTTTCTGCCTCAGTTATTCTACTGTTGGTTCCCTCCAGAGTGCTTTTCATCTCAGTTATTGTATTGGTCATTATTGACTGACTCCTCTATTTCTTTTAAGTCCTTGTTAAACATTTCCTGCATCTTCTTAATCCTTGTCTCTAGTCTATTTATCTGTAATGGCACTTTGTTTTCAATATTTTGGATCATCTTTACTATCATTATTCTGATTTCTTTTTCAGGAATACTCCTTATCTCCTCCTCTTTTGTTTTGTTTGGTGCATTTTTATCATGATGGATTTTTACCTTCACCTGCTGAAAATTTCTCTGCCTTTTCATTTTATTTAGATTGCTATGTTTGGGACACCGTTTTTGCCGGCTGGAAGTTCATGATTCTTCCTAATTGTGAAGTATTCTCCCTGTAGGTGGGTTGGACTAGTGGCTTGTCAAGGTTTTCTGGTTGGGAGACCTTGTGTCTGTGTTCTGGTGGGTGGAGATGGATCTCTTTTCTCTGAAGTGCAATGAAGTGTCCAGTAATGAGTTTTGGGGTGTTTATGGGTTTGGCATGGTTTTGGGCAGCGCCCATCTTTTAATCTTCAAGTTTGTGTTCCTATTTTGCTGGAGAATTATTGTGGTGCATTTTGCACTGAAACTTGTCAGATCTTGGGTGGAGCTTGGTTTCAGTGTAGATATGGAGACTTTTAGGTGAGCTCTTGTATATTATTGTTCCCTGGAGTCAGGAGTTCTCTGATGTTCTAAAGTTTTGGACTTAAGCCTCCTGCCTCTGGCTTTTAGTCTTTGTCTGACAGTAGCCTCAAGACTTCTCCATCCATACAGCACAGAAGATAAAACCCCTAGGTTAATGGTGAAGCAATTCTCCACAGCCAGGAACACACAGAGAGATCCAGAGTTATATGGAAAAGAGAAGAGGGAAGGAGGAGATAGAGGTGAGCTGGAGGATAAAAGGGAGAGTCAAAGGGGAGAGAGCAATCAAGCCAGTAATCAAAAGTGAAAATGCATACTGAAGATTAGATTCAAAAATCAAAGATTAAAAATGAAGAAAAAAAGTTATATTCTCACAAATACAATATAAAAAAGCAAAACAAATTCAATCACAACAATTAAAAAATATATGTATGTATCAAATTTGTTTCAAAATGTAGTCTTTTTTTGAATGGTAATAGTGGCTATAAGGAGAAGGAATTGGCAACTCACTCCAGTATTCTTGCCTGGAAAATCCCATGAACAGAGGAATACTGTGGGCTACAGTCCATGAGATTGCTAAGAGTCAGAAACGACTGGGCAGCTAAACAACAAGTGGCTATAAAAATGAAAGTTAAAGGAGTAATAAAGAACTAAATTTAAAAAATAAGTGATAATACTAAAATATATATCTAAGAATTTCTCTAGAGTATTGTGGACTGTGTGGAGTCAGTTCAATGTCAGATAGTCCCTTGTTCTGGCTTGTACTTTTTCTCAAGGTCTATAGAAAGTGAAAGTCCCTCAGTCATGTCTGACTCTTTGTGACCCCATGACTTATACAGTCCATAGAATTGTCCAGGCCAAAGTACTGGAGTGGGTAGCCTTTCCCTTCTCCAGGGGATATTCCTGACCCAGGGATAGAACCAGGGTCTCCTGAATTGCAGGCAGATTCTTTATCATCTGAGTTATCAGTGAAGCCCCAAGGTCTATAGGTACCCTTCAAACGCACAATCTCAGTATTAACTGAAGGGTTTTAACCTGTTGTACCTGTCACTTCCAGAGGGGTTCCCCTTTGTTTATTTTGGCTTCCTCTGTTTGCAAGTCCTTTCAGTGTCTAATTTCCACCCTGACATAAGACGGCGAAGGTGGCCACTTATTTAGGCTCACTTGTTCAGCTGTGTCGTGGTCAGGGAGGGACACTGAAAACAAATACTACTGGCATATATGGGGAGTGCTCACAGTGGATGGTCCATACTGTGTTTGCCACAGCCCAAGGTGACGTGTACTTCCCAGGTCCACACTGCTCAGGCTCCAGGGTGCTTTGTAAGGGCACTGTCCCAGGTGGGTCCGCATTTCATGTAGTTCCCAGGTCCATGCCGCTCAGGTTCTCAGATGCTCTTCAGGGGAACAGACCCAGATAGGCTATGCATTCTGTGCCCTTCCCAGATCTGAGCAGCTCAGGCAACCTGGTGCTTTGTGAGTCCACTGTCCCAGGTGGGTTGTGCATCTTATTCACCTCCCCAGGCCTGGCCACTCAGTTTCTAGGGAGTACTACAAGAGCGCAGTCCCAGATGTGCCGTGAGTCTCTGAGCAGCTGATCTCAGGCTGTGACACTCCTAGAAGATGGGAACCATCCAGGATCCAGGAATACATGGTTAGCCACTGGGAGCCTGTTCAGAGTTTGGTGGAAAATGCAGTCTCTGGGGCTGAGATTGCAGCATCCCCTTGTCTTCTGGCTCTGGCTGTCCCACACCTGCCTCTTTGCCTCTGGGGAGGGAGGGCCCTATATGGCAGCTGGCTTGCTCTCCTTTGGTACTCACTCAGTCCTTTGTTCTGTAAGCATGCTAGGGGTCATGTACATTAAGAGCATTTCCTGGGAAAGGCTTTTTTTTTTTTTTTTTTGTCTCTGGCAATTCCTTCGTTTGGGTTGCTATTTCACATTAGCTCTCTCAGATTGTCCTCAGGGCATTCAGGCCCTGTCTTTACCCTAAGGACAGATGATGCAGACTGTGCCTCCCTGCCCAGCCCCAACTCGCTGGTGGTAGAGGCAAGTTTCTGTGCCACTTCTCCATCTCCACTTGTAGTTGAGGTTAGGCCCATGTTCTGTGTGTGTGTGTGTGTGTGTGTGTGTGTTTTGTTTTGTTTTGTTTTTTCACCTAGTTATATTGTTCTGAGATTCCAAAACTACCCACAGACACACCTGTGAGAGGATTTGCTACTGTGTGGAAACTTCTCCTTCATGACTCCCTCCCAGGGATGGGTCTCTGTCCCTAATTTTTTTGTCTCTGTTTTCATCTTTCATATTTTGCTCTACCTCCTTTCGAAGAGATTGGGCTGCCTTTCTGGATGTCTGATGTCCTCCATCAATGTTCAGAAGTTTGTTTTGTGGAAATTGGTGAGCATTCAAATGATCTTTTGATGAAATTGTAGGGAAGAAGGTGGTCTCCCTGCCCTATCACTCTGCCATCTTGGGACCCTTTTTATGTTTCTTGTTGTGTTTATTTAGATTAGTGATTTATGAGCATATGCATTCTAGATCATTTTCGTATCATTTTTAGAAATATTTTATTCCCTAATATTTATTTCTCCTATTCTTCTAGCATTCCAATAACAAATATATCAAACTCAAAGAGATCACTGAGCTTCATTCATGTTACTCAAACTTTTTGACCTTGATTCTGCTGTTTGGAGAGGTATTTTGTTTGTGTCTACTCTATCTATATATATTCACTGATGTTATCTAGTTTCTAATATTTCCAAGTCCATTCAGAAAAAAAAAAAATCATATTCTTCAATTCTAGAGATTCAGTTTTTTAGTACATTAATTTATATTTTCTAATTGTTCTCTAATTATATTTATAATTGACTTTCAAACTTTTTCACACTTATTAGAGTTACTTTGAATAGTTTACTACCCTTGTGGCTAAATGCTAAAGAACATGCCTGCAATGCAGAAGACATGAGTTCAATTCCTGAGTTGTGAAGATCCCCTGGAGAAGGAAATGGCAACTCACTCCAGTATTCTTGCGTGGGAAATCCTGTGGACAGAGGAATTTGGTGGGCCACAGTCCATAGGGCCTCATAAGTGTTGGACCCAGCATAGCGATTAAACAACAACAAATTACTAATTTCATAATTTCCGTGTTTTAAAATTTTTTCTCTTGCTTAATTTTTACCTTAGCTATGAATAACATTATTCTAATCAATCATATGTCTTTTAATTTGTGATTTTATGCTGGATATTACAGAGGTTACATTGGTCAGTCAGTATATCTGCTATCAGTGTTTGCTATCTGTTTTAGAAGAACTTAGTGTTTTACTAGTATACAAATATTTGCTTTTGTTTCAGCTGAATCTTTTTGAGGTTTCTTTTAATTTTTTAACAAAATAGGTATAGAGTATTGTGATAAATGGTACTTTAAATCTGAGTTGTCTATGGAATGCACATGGTGTTCAAGATGGCCTCTTTACTCTGGCTATTTGGAACTAGCTAGCCTACTCTTGTTTAATTTTTCACTTGGAAGTTTTGTGACAGTTTTTGTTTTTCTGGTAGGTATTTTCTTCCTAGTAGTTGTTCTTCATCCAGTCTTTTAGGTGTGTATCTCTGTATATGTGCAACTTTGTATTTGGAAAGAAGTCAAAGTGACTTCTCTGCACATTCTCCAACACTCATTATCTTGCTTCAAAAAGTCAAGCTATCCCAATAGCTTCAGTATTGGTTTTTTTATCTGAACAAGACCATCATGCTCTGTTTGAGGTACCCATCTCTGCAATGCATTTAGAAAAAGTGGCTCTCAGCAGAAACTCAGAATAAGTAATAAATTTAAATTACATATTTCCCTTTACTCATAGAGCTCAAATCTTTTTTTTTTCCCCCTAATTTCAAAGTGGTTTATCCTAAGAGACTAATCCATTACCAGTTGAGTAATAGTAGTGAAAATGGAAATGAGTGAATGGATTCAAGATATATATATATGATTTCAAAATTGAATTAAAATTATTAGCATACATTTCCTGTTATTAGTCAGCTGCAGGTGCTAAATACTTGCAAAATATTGGATAGCTTATTTTCTGAAAAATTTATACCAGTCTGGCAGAATACAAATTGGCCTACTCTCCTGAGTTTCTAAAATGAAAATCTCTGTCCTGATGCTCCAAATATGCCTGGTCTGAGTCCCTAGACCTTGAAATCCACTTAATAACAATATTCAATATATATTCTTTTGTTATGCACTAATAAACTAATTAGTTCCTTTGGAATTTTCTCTATACCAGAAGTATGACACTTGAGGGAGAAAACACTATAGAGTACAAATTATCTGATTAGCTGATTATCTGATAATCCCCATTGTTGCCTTTCTCTCTTCTACTATATGCTTCTATGGACCCAGTCTGACATAATCAAAGGAAATAGAAGTTAAAAAAAATTTAAGTCGTTTGGCTCCAGGATGAAGAATGAGACATTGTAGATATTCACATGATATTAAATTATCATAGAAATCTGTGAGCCAACTCTTAAATAAAGAATATTATCTATTACTCAGAAGGAAAGTAAAAATATCAGAATAGAATTAGCATCAAATTCAAATCACTACTTCATTAATTAAGATTCTTAGTCAGAATGGTATTTCTTAATACTATTTAGAAATGCGATAGTGGGAATCTTACTTTAGTTATGAGGCGTCCCTAATGGCTCAGGGTAAATAAACTGCCTGCAATGCAAAAGTAGCAGATTCAATCTCTGGGTCAGAAAGATCCCCTGGAGAAGGAAATGGTGACCCACTTCAGTATTCTTTCCTGGGAAATCTAATGGAGAGAGGAGCCTGGTGGGATACAGCTCATGGGGTCCCAGAAAGAGCTGGACACAATGAGTAAACAAAACAAAAACAGCAAGATTTTGGTTATAGGAAGATCAGGTTAAATGCATATTTTTTACATTTTATATACAGGAATGTGTATGCCAAATGTTTTCAAATTTATCATTGTTTCTAAACAAGTGACAGAACCATTTCAAAATTGCTGTGATTTATAACTTCCAATTCTCTCAGTTATGCCTGAGGTTCTTGCAACTATGTGAGAATAACCAGTGCACTGATGAGGGAAAGTCATAGATAAAATTGTCCTATGACAATTCTAACACTCAAAATAAATGGAAATAATTTAACACTTTATTATTCCTTTTGCTTTTGTGAGAAAACTTAACAAGGCTTCTGATATTCTGTGCAATTAATTAAAAGATTCTGTGAGTTTTTATGAAGTCAAATTTATGACTCTACAGACATGCTTCTGGCAATTATCAGCTAATTTTATTTGTTTATCAGGAATACTGGGGCACATTCCAAGAGAATCTGTGTACTTAAAATACCAACTGAGTACTTATGCCATTTTAAAATTAAATCTTCATTAATTTTTTAATTTGGAAAATAAACAATTGTCAGTTAATAAAGAGATTTAAATTATTAGTTCTATTATTAGTACATCAAGGCTGTATATTGTCACCCTGCTTATTGAACTTATTTGCATAGTACATCATGCAAAATGCTGGGTTGGATGAAGCACACGCTGGAATGAAGATTGCTGGGAGAACTATCAACAACCTCAGATACACAGATGACACCACCCTTATCGTACAAAGCGAAGAAGAACTAAAGAGCCTCTTGTTGAAAGTGAAAGAGGAGAGTGAAAATGTTGGCTTAAAGCTCAACATTCAGAAAACTAAGATCATAGCATCCAGCCGCATTACTTCATGGCATATAGATGGGGAAACAATGGGAACAATGAGAGACTTTATTTTTAGGGGATCCCAAATCACTGCAGATGATGACTGCAGCCATGAAATTAAAAGATGCTTGTTCCTTGGGAGAAAAGTTATGACCATCATAGACAGCATATTAAAAAGCAGAGACATTACTTTGCTGATAAATGTCCACCTAGTCAAAGTTGGACTATAAAGGAAGTTGAGTGCCAAGGAATTGATGTATTTGAACTGTGGTGTTGGAGGAGACTCTTGTGAGTGCCTTGGACTGCAAGGAGATCCAACCAGTCAATCCTAAAGGAGCTTAGTCCTAAATATTCATTGGAAAGACTGATGCTGAAGCTGAAGCTCCAATATTTTGGCCAACTGATGTGAAGAACTGACTCGCTGGAAAAGACCCTGATGCTGGAAAAGACTGAAGGTGGGAGGAGAAGGGGACGACAGAGAATGAGATGGTTGGATGGTGTCACTGACTCAATGGACATGAGTTTGAGCATTCTCTTGGAGTTGGTGATGTACAGGGAGGCCTGGAGTGCTGTAGTCCATGGGTCTCAAAGAGTCAGAGATGACTGAGAGACTGAACTGACCTGAATTGTTAGTTTTAACTGTTATCCATTGAGTAAGACTGGATCAAGAATGACATGTCTAGGTAATGCAATTACTATCAGAATTTTATAATATGCAACATGAATATTATTTTCTTCTATTTTATTTATTTCTCTCTTTAGGATCTAAGGTTACATTTTTTCAGCTTTTTGTTTTATTTCTTACCACATTGACCCCAAATAAAGCATTTCACCGATGCTTGTAATAAAAATTCTCACATCAAGAGTATAAAAAGTTTACTGGACATAGCTATTTGAAGAGCATGGAGGAGACTAACATGGTGGAACTGTACCACTTCCCATTATATACTGTTTTCCCATTACATACTCTCCCTCTGTTCCTAACTCTATCCTTATAAAATTGTCTTAAGAAATTCCAAATATTCTCCTTAATATACACATAACATTATCTATTAGGGGTAACAGCACACTCCATTAAATTTCTTTAAGGGAAACATTTACCTGGGCCATAAAAGTACACAGTGAAAGATAAAAGTACACAGTGAAAGGAGGCCACTCATTTCATTATTTAAAAATAAATGAAATATAGATCTTAGGACACTTGTCTTACACCCCTAATCAGAGAAGAGTTTGAAAAAAAAAATCTATATTTAGACAGATAGAGATATAAATTCTACCCCCTTAGCTACCAGAAAAGATAAAACATATGTAGACACCAAGGATTGGCAATCTGTTCTACACTGTGGTAAAGATGTCCTTTGTGAAACAATGAAATACTTGACATATAGAGTACATATATGTCTAAGTGCTATAGAAAATAGTTAATAATTGCCTAGGGAAATGAATGGGGGGAATGCAAAGATAATGACAATAGTATAACTGTAAATCTAAAACAATCCAAATTATTAGAAAATTTGGCATATGGGAGAGGAAGTTAACAAATGGTTTGTAAAATCTCAAGAAACAAAAGGGAGGGAAGGGCAAGTATAGAAAAAAGGAAGATGGATATTGATTCAAAAGGAGGAAGAATGGGAACAAGTTTAAATGAGAATTGTGACATTCATAAGAAAGGAAATAAATCAACACTCTAGTAACGTGGTATAAGCCAATTTAAAAGCATCAATTCTAGCATGACAAGTGTATTATAAGAGCAGATATCACAGTTTAAAGCATGGGAAATAAGAATAAACAAAATCTTATATGTAAGATAATGAGTTATGACAAAGGAAGATGCATATGAGGTAAAGAACAATTTTTTTTTTTCATTAAAAAATAGCAGAAATTGGGTTGACTGGCTAAAAATTTCAGACAACTCCTCCCAAATTAATATATTTCAATTATTACAAAAGAAAATGAAAATGAGTATAAAGAGACAAAAAAAAAAAAGGTGGGGGGAAAGGAGGGAAAGTGGAGTTTCATCATATATTTCAGGTGACCTGGCAAGTTTAAAGACAATGGAAATCATTGTAGAGAAAAAAGTGAAGCTTCATAAGATAATATAAAATTAATATGTGTATATGTCAGATTAGTGGTTGGGGCATAGACTTGCATTACTGTGATATTGAATTTTTTTTGCCTTGGAAATGAACAATTCTGAGATTGCACCCAAAAGTTGCATTTTAGACTGTTTTGTTGACTATGAGGGCTACTCCATTTCTTCTAAGGGATTCTTGCCCACAGTAGTAGATAAAATGGTCATCTGAATTAAATTCATGCATCCCAGTCCATTTTAGTACACTGATTACTACAATGTCGATGTTCATTCTTGCCATCACCTTTTTCACCTCTTCAAATGTATCTTGATTCATGGACCTAACATTCCAGATTACTATGCAATATTGTTCTTTATAGCATTGGACCTTACTTTCCTCACCTGTTCAGTTCAGTTTAGTCAGTCGTGTCCAACTCTTTGTGACCCCATGTACTGCAGCACTCCAGGCCTCCCTATCCATCATCAACTCCAGGAGTTTATTCAAACTCATGTTCATTGAGTTTCCCAGAATCAGTGTCTTTTCAAAAAAATCAGATCTTCCCATCAGGCGGCCAAAGTATTGGAATGTAAGCTTCAACAACACTCCTTCAAATGAATATTCAGGATTGATTTTCTTTAGGATGGACTGGTTGGATCTCCTGCTGTCCAAGGGATTCTCAAGGGTCTTCTCCAATACCACAGTTCAAAAGCATCAATTCTTCGATGCTCAGCTTTCTTCACAGTCCAACTCTCACATCCATACATGACTGCTGGAAAAAACGTAGCTTTGACTAGGTGGACTTTGTCGGCAAAGTAATGTCTCTGCTTTTTAATATGCTGTCTAGGTTGGTCATAAGTTTAGTTTTCAGTTTGATTTGTTTTCGTTCTATCTGGACTCTGATGGATAAGAATAGGAGGCTTGTGGAAGCTCCCTGAAGGGAGGTACTGGCTGTGGGGAAACTGGGTCTTGCTCTGATGGGTGGGGCCATACTCAGTTCAAGTTCAGTCGCTCAGTTGTGTCCGACTCTTTATGACCCCATGAATCACAGCATGCCTGGTCTCCCTGTCCATCACCAACTCTTGGAGTTCACCCAAACTCATGTGCATTGAGTCGGTGATGCCATCCAGCCATCTCATCCTCTGTCATCCCCTTCTCCTCCTGTCCCCAATCCCTCCCAGGATCAGGGTCTTTTCCAATGAGTCAACTCTTCGCATGAAGTGGCCAAAGTATTGGAGTTTCAGCCTCAGCATCAGTCCTTCCAATGAACACCCAGGACTGGTGTCCTTTAGGAGAGACTGGTTGCATCTCCTTGCAGTCCAAGGGACTCTCAGGAGTCTTCTCCAACACCACAGTTCAAAAGCATCAATTCTTTGGTGCTCAGCTTTCTTCACAGTATGACTCTCACATCCATACATGACCACTGGAAAAACCATAGCCTTGACTAGATGGACCTTTTTGGCAAAGTAATATCTCTACTTTTCAATATACTATCTAGGTTGATCATAACTTTCCTTCCAAGGAGTAAGTGTCTTTTAATTTTATGGCTGCAATAATCATCCGCAGTGATTTTGGAGCCCAAAATAATAAAGTCTGACACTGTTTCCACTGTTTCCCCATCTATTTCCCATGAAGTGATGGGACCAGATGCCATGATCTTAGTTTTCTGAATGTTGAGGTTTAAGCCAACTTTTTCACTCTCTTCTTTCACTTTCATCAAGAGGCTTTTTAGTTCCTCTTCACATGCTCAGTAAATCTTTAATGCAATTTTCTGTTGATGGATAGGGCTGTGTTCCCTCCCTGTAGTTTGACCTAAGGCCAAATATCAACATCCTTCAAAAGAACTTATGCCAGCATGCCTTCACTCCCGGGATTGTTCCATTCAGTGCCTCTGACCTGACAGCAGTCAACTGTAGACCCATGCCTCCACTGGAGACTCCTGGACACTCCCAGGCAACTCAGGCTTAGTCTCTTGTGGGGTCACTGCTCCTTTCTCCTTGGTCCTGGTGTGCACAAAATTTTGTTTGTGCCCTCCAAAAGTCTGACTCCCCAGTCCTGTGGAAGTTCTGTAATCGAATCCCAGTGGCCTTCAAATTCCATGGGTGTTCTCAGTCCATTTGCCAGACTGCCAGCTTTGGAAATCTGTTCTGGGCCCTAGAACTTTTGCAACAGTGTAAGAACTTCTTTGGTATAATTGTTCTCCAGTTTGTAGGTTGTCTGCTCAGCAGTTCTATGGTGGGTTAATGGTGATGTCCTCCAAGAAGACTTGTGCAACATGACAATGTCAAAGAATGTTCAAACTACTGCACATTTGCACTTGTCTCAAACACTATCTAAGTAATGCTCAAAATTCTCCAAGATAGGCTTCAACAGTACATGAACTGAGGAATTCCAGATGTACAAGCTGGATTTAGAAAAGGCAGAGTAATCAGAGATCAAATTGCCAACATCAAAGAGAAAGCAAGAGAATTCCAGAAAAGCATCTATTTCTGCTTCATTGGCTACAAGAAAACGTTTGACTGTGTGAATCACAACAAACTCTGGAAAATTCATCAAGAGATGGGAATATCAGACCATCTTACCTGTCTCCTGAGATATCTGTATGCAGGTCAAGAAGCATTGGTTGCAACCACACGTGGAACAACACAGTGGTTCCAAATCAGGAAAGGAGTATGTCAAGGTGGTATATTGTCAACCTGCTTACTTAACTTCTATGCAGAGTACATCGTGTGAAATGCCAGGCTGGATGAAGCACTAGCTGGAATCAAGTATTCAGGGAGAAATATCAATAACCTCAGATATGCAGATGCCACCAGCTTTATGGCAGAAAGTGAAGAAGAACTAAAGAGCCTCTTTGATGAATGTGAAAGAGGAGAGTGAAAAAGCTGGTTTAAAACTCAACATTCAAAAGCGAAGATCATGGCATCTGGCCACATCACTTTCTGGCAAATAGATATGGAAACAATGGAAACAGTGACAGACTTTATTTTTTGGGGCTCCAAAATCAAGGCAGATGGTGACTGCAGACATGAAATTAAAAGATGCTTGCTCCTTGGAAGAAAAGCTATGACCAACCTAGACAACATATTAAAAAGCAGAGACCTTACTTTGCCGACAAAGGTCACTATAATCAAAGCTATGGTTTTTCCAGTAGTCATGTATGGATGTGAGAGTTGGACCACAAAGAAATCTGAGCTCCGAAGAATTCGTGCTTTTGAACTGTGGTGTTGAAGACTCTTGAGTGCCCCTTGGATTGCAAGGACATCAAACCAGTCAGCTATAACAGAAATCAATCCTTAATATTCATTGGAAGGACTGCTACTAAATCTGAACCTCCAATATTTGTCCGTCTGATGCTAAGAGCTAACCTTTTAGAAAAGACCCTGATAACACTTTAAAGGATTGGGTAAAAAAATAAAAAAGATACAGCTTTGTTTTAAATGCTTTCTCTCATTTTCTCTCTCAGATTCAATTCAGTAGGGAAAAAACAAACAAACAAACAGCTGCCAATTTTTGAGCAGTCCATGGCGAGGACCATATGGCAAAGAATGGAGAGAAGTCTCTTGTTAACGTTCAGCTGAGGAATGAATGTCCGTTGTTAATCATGTTATTGATCTTGGGAATAGACCTTCCTTCATGAGAGAGAGAACTGTAGCTCCATGGACATCTTAATTAGACCCTTATGAGAGACTGACTAGGAGACATCCAGTTTAGCCACATCCAAAATTCTTAACCCCTAGAAACTGAAAAAATAAGGGCGTGCTGTTTTAAATTGGCAAGCTCTGAGGTAATTTGTTACATATCAATATGTAGTTAATACAAACATTAACCCTGGATATTCATTGGAAGAACTGATACTAAAGCTGAAGCTACAATACTTTGACCATCTAATGTGAAGAGCAGTCTCATTGGAAAAGACCCTGATTCTGGGAAAACCTGAAGGCAAAAGAAGAAGTTGACAGAGGATGGATGGTTGAATGGCATCTCCGACTCAATGGGCATGAGCTTGAGCAAACTCCAGGAGATAGTGAAGACAGGGATGTCTGGTGTATTGCACTCCATGGGGTCACAAAGTGTTGGACACGACTCAGTGACTGAAGAACAACAAACATCAAGATCTTAACTAGATAAATTAAAAAAAAAAAAAAATCCCAGGCAAATATTAGGTAATATTGACCAGAGGAGAAAACAATTATACTGGAGGAGCAAAATTTATCAAACTCAACTTGTAGAAATAATATGTGTTATGTCCATAAAGTTAGAATAAACATTAAGAGAAAATGGACAAAATTAAGAGGACAGTTAAGAGGCTGCAGAGATTTCACATTCCTAAAGTTGAAGTGAGCAAAAGATATAATTATAGTTCAACAAAATAGAGCTTAGTGTCCAGTAAAGATGGAAACTTATAGGTACCATTGCCAATTTCCCAATTAGAGTGTCTCTCTTAACTTTACTGACGTAATGACAGTGACCCCTTGCTGGACCACTTTAGTCAGTCTTCTCTAAGCCCTCTTCTCAACTACATCTCAGTCTCACTTAGCCAATCATTCTTTGCTTGTCAAGCCCATAGCTAGCAAGAATCCTGATAAATCAGGAAACTACATGTTTGGGGACACTCATACTCATGAACTCTGTCAAGTGGCTGTTGTTGCATTGGAAGCAACTCTCAGACTTGAAGAGAATCAAGTTCATCTTCCTTAAGAGGCCTTTTTAAATAGTTTGGCTCAATTTGTTAATAAATGTGACAGTATATTTTCCTGACTGATCTCAAAATTTCCTGTCATAAAAAGAGTCAACATCACCCCAAAGAGATTAGGATAGATAGAGATGCAGTTAACAGTAAATTGTTAAAATGTAAAAAATATTCAATGCTCTAAAAACAAAACTAATGCCACTTAAAAGATCTAAACATGAAAGGCTCTCCTTAAATACAGGTTATACCTTTGCTATTCAAAGCTGGACAAGCTTGGTGAAAGGAAACTTTTACATAGATCTATCCATTAAATGTACCTTATACCTTAAAATGGAATAGCCATGAAGAATAAAATGATATTTGAAAAGAATAGAAAATGTAGTTGAAAATGAGCTATTAGAATGTCATAAAATAACTACACAAAAGGTTCTAACATAGGGAAACAGCAAAATCCTAATAAAAAACGAAGATTTAATTTAAAAATACAAAGTATCAAGTATCTCTATACTGGAGTGGGTTGCCATTGCCTTCTCCGCAATTAATGTTTACTATGTAATAAACCACCTCAAAACTGAGTGGCTGAAAGAAAAATAAATAAATAAATAAATGAAGTTTTTCTTTTTTCTTTACAAATCTATAGTGTGCTCGAGTGGTTCTTCTGGTCTAACTTGGCTAGTAGTAGAAGTTCTAGGTTGACATCATTCACAGCTACTCAAATGTTTGAGTAGGAAGCCATGTTAGTCAGAACAGCTGGGACCTCTATTCATGTGGTCTCATCCTTTAGGAAGATGGCCTAAGCTTGATTGCATGGTGTTGTAGGATTTCTACCACGAGAGAGTGCAAGCTCAAAGCAAAAGAACTTTCTTGGACTTTGCCACCTATTCTTTAATATCCCATTGGCCAAAGCAAGTTATTTCTAAGCCTAGATTCAAGGAATGGAAAATTAAACTCTTCCTTTTGATGAGAGGAGCTCAAAAGTCACATAGCAAACTGGTTTATAGTGATAAAATGCATTATTGCAGACATTATTTTTTTTTCATTATTCTACTTTAAAAACATACAAAAACTGTAAAGCAAAGCATTTATGGTTCTCTTACATATAATTAATAAAAAGCATTTGGCATTTAACAAAGTTAAAAATAACACTATTAAAAATAGTTATTTCACTGTAGAAAGAAAAGATCATTTATTTACGTGATAAATATTTTCTATATCAATATTAAACACTAAAAGCTTTTCAGTAAAAACAGTAACAGATTAAGAATTCTAAATAATTTCCAATATCATTGATCTGACATTCTATATAATCAAAACAAGAAGCATAAAGGCAGGAATTATTTAAAGGATGAGAACAAAACATCATTCTATTTAGCTTTAACTCTATATTTACTGGTGTATATTTATTAATTCATCTATACCATAAGCTTCTTATTCTAGAGCTCTTTTGAGCAGTTACAGGCCATATTATACTTTTCAACATCTAAATTAACATGGATGTTAGTTTGACTTGTAATGAAATTATTAGGTCATAACCTCATTGCTACATCTTATAACTCTCTATAAATATTTCATTTATAATTCAAAAATAAAAACTTGTTTGAAATAAGTATTACATTGCATATCATTCAAGTATACACATACACTCAATTCTACTTTTTAAAATATAATTCATTTAGAGTAATGATTACTTTGAAAAGTTATGTGTCTCATGGGTCCAAATTTGAGAATAAGTGGAAATGTCTCTGTTGGCCTGGAGAACAGGATTATTCTTCATGTTGAAATGGTTAAGCTGCCTGGGAAGTACAAGTTGAGATATAATGTTAAATATCACTACCTTCTGGGAGATATTTCAGGAACTAGGTAAGTCAGTCAGGCAAAGAGACTGTGTATTTATGCATGCCTTTCCAGGAAAAATGCATCCCAGCTGTAAATCTATAATGTAGTTAGTTTAGAGAGACTGGAGGAAGCCATTTACAAGCTTCAGGTCAAATTTTCATGATGTGAACTAGATATTTTGATGCTTTATCATTCCTGGGTATCTGTCTTGCTGTTTTTCTCTCTGATGTTTTAATAAAATGTTTTGAAAGCTTAATAATTGATATAACAATGTGATTGCCTGTGAAAAGAAGCATTTCTTTGACAGGGCTCAATGTTCAATCCTACAGATATCTGAGAATTAAAAAAAAAATTAGAAGGATTGGTCATTGTTTTTAATGTATAATAGAAGAAAAACAAAATTAAAAAGAAATGACATTAGTTATCAAAGCAAACTACAAACAGTGGAGAATTTAAAAGAATATTAAGAATAAAAAATAGAGGAAAAATGGTTTGAAACTTTTGCATATAGCTTGCTAAAGTAGAAGTTTTAAAAATCTGGAAGAATATTGTCAGACAAGGGTTTGGAGATAAGAAGAATATGTATTTTCTGACATCAGTATTCTGGAATATTATATATGTAAGTTCAAGTAAATAGGAGGAAAAAAAGAAAGATGAGTTAATCTGATTTTTTTTTTAATAAGTATAACAAGGACACAGTCAAGAGGCATTTAGCATAAGGGAAGAGATTTGGATATTGTTTTTTAAAATCAAAGTGTTTGTAAATGGAATGGGACAGTTTGTAGTCTAGGCAGATGAAATCATATTTTATGTCATTTTCTTAGAACCCAGAAAAAATTGAGAATAGCCTTTAAAATTCTACACCCTTATAAGAAAAAAAGACAAAATGCTTTGACAAGTTGTTGAAAAAGAAAAGCAAATTGAAAACATAAGTAGGAAATGCATTTTTCTAATAATGAGAAGTGGTATAATAAAGATATTAGAAGCATAGAAACTGAAGGCAGTTTAGATTCCAACTTCAACTTCACCATTTACTACTAGGGTAATTTTGGACAATATGTGTAATTTTTCATATTTTTCTAATTTATAAAGTTGAGGTCGATTATAACTACCTTTTTCTTAGGTTCACTATAGGTTTTAAATAAAGAGTGTATTTAAAGATTTTAAGACAGCGATTGGCCTCATAATGGTTATTATGTGTGTTTCAATTTGGTCTGTTCATCACTAATTAAGGAAAATATGGTAACTGATAAATTGAAGTAAACCATAAAGTGTGATAATTTGAAAGGAAAAGCAGAAAGCAGTAGGTAAAGAACCTATCCAATAGTATACAAAATTAAATAGACATTTATTAAGTAGATATTTCAAAAGAAATCAGATACAATAGGATTGACAGTATTATGTTAAGGGGCTTGAAAAGAAAATCTGGTAAAGGAGGCTGTTGAAAAGGGAGCTTAGGTGAGGAGATAAGTATAACTTATTGATAGTGACTAAATATGAAATAAGGAAATACTTTGGAGATCATCTGGCCAAGACTATGGTTAAAAAAATGAAAAAAAAGTAAAGTCTTAAAGTAGAAGGATCTATAAAGAAAAGTTCACAACCTGGCAAGAAACAGAATACTTTGGATAGTAGATATGCAGTTTAATACTGTTTGAAAGAGTTAAAATGACATAATAATACTTTAGAATTTAAAAGCATTGACCTTCAAATCAAGCCAAATTAAAAATGCATCCTGCATAACAATTGAAGAACATTATTTCACCTGTAATGAGCCTCAATTTCCTCATTTATAAAATGAAGCTATGATGCCTTACTTTAGAATAGTATCATAAATACTAAATATGATAATAAATATAAAGTACTTAGCAGTAGCCAGGAAAACAATAACAATACAAAGCACAATAGGTAATTCTATTAAATCTTTAATGGATAATAAAAGCATAGACTAATGATGGAATAAAAGACTGAAAAAACTATAGTAATGTGACTAAGTTGAGTTTATAAAATATTAATTACATTTATATTTAGAAATTTTATCTACTGATCAAAAATAGATGTTAATGTTATGTTTTTTAAGCATGTTAATGTTTTTTATAATTAAAAACCCATGAGGATCAAATAACATACTATATCTGAAAAACCTTAACATTGTAAAATGCTAATTAAATACATTGGATAAATGGGTACTAAATTCTCATTAAGTTAAAAGACTAGGTCAATTAACAGATGAAAGAACAGCTGTAGTTAGTTGAAAATAATACAACTTTGAAGATCAGGCTTAAAATATAAATTACTGTGTAATGAACAGTAGCCCTAAAGAAAGGGAGAAAAAAAAAACACACATTATTTTTGAAGGATTCTGGGGACATTTTGGAGGTATTTTAATAATTCATTAGAACTACAGAGAAAGTTTTGACTTCTTAGATGGATACCCCTGTTTAATCAACTTCAACATCAAACAATGCATATGTTAATTACTCCAAATTTTTCTTTATGCTCATTTTTATTCCCTTTTCTTACTTTCCAAATAATCTGAATTTTTGTTAGTAAAGACTGAATTTTAGAATTTTATAGAAATGGAATAATAAGTATGTCCTAGTTCCCTCAATATAAGTATTTTGAGATTCATTTATATTAAGCATGTATCATTAGTTCATTTTTTTTAATTGTTCAATAGTATTCAATTATATAAATATACCATTGAATGTTTATCTATTTTCCATTGATTTTCATTTGGGTATTTCCCACTTGGAGAAATTATAAATAAAACTTCTATGAATATTCACATGAGAGTTTTATATGGACATATGATATTATTTTGTTTTGTTTTGATTAATATCTAAGACATAAATAACTGGATCATATAATAAATGCATGTTTAACCTACAGGTACTACCTATAACATACTTAACTGTATGTTAGGTATTATTTTCTAAAGGTGTTGTAATATTTCATCAGAAGTATGTGAGAGTCCCAGTTTCTTCATATCCTCACACATGCTTTGTTGTAATTCTTTTTTTTTTTTTTTAACTTAGCCATTCTAATAGTTGGAATGGTATCTCAATATGTGTGTGTATGTGCATATGTGTTTTGTTATTGAAAATTATATTGAGATATAATTTACAGATGACTCAATATATTAAGTATATACATTGATGGATTTTAGTAAGCTTACAAAGCTATACAACAATTACTATAATATAATATTTGACCATTTCTACAACCGACCCCCCAAATCCCTTGTGCGCTTTTCCAGTTATTTTCTGTTACCATCTCCCACTTTAGACAATTGGTAATCTACTTTCTGTATTCTAGATTTGCCTTTTATAGAGATTTCATTAATTGGAATCATGCAACATATGGTCTTTTTTGTTTTTTTTGTTCTTTCAGTTAACGAAATATTTTTGAGTTTTACCATATTGTTGTATGCCATCAAAACTTAATTCTTTGTTAATGCTTAATAGTATTCCATAGTACGAATATATTACTTTCTGTAGATCTTTTCACTAGCTAATGAACATTTGGCTTGTTTCCAGTTTGGTGTCAGTCTTTGCATATTCTTGTTGATTATTTAATGAATCCCCTGTGCTCCTTCTGCACTGTCTGCCATCTCTGCTGTTTATTGTCACTGAAGTCTCTGTATGGATAGCTTACTGGCCATCTAATGAACAGAGATGTCTTAAATGTCCTGAAGCAATGTCTCTGACCCTTTACTCTAGTGCTCTGTGTGTTTTGAGAGATGTGCCTTAAATAGACAAGTAGTTTATACAACTTGCTTTTGACCTTCACTTAACTGCTTGTGTAGGAGCTTCAAGTTCAAAAAGAAATGAGACCCTCTCAGGTCTTTCTGTGCGTATCTTTCAGGTAAGTTTATCTGTCTCATTTTTTCCAACTAGTGTCACAACCCCAGGGAGCTACAATGTTAAACAATTGCCATTGAGATTTTTAAACAAAAGTCCTTAGGGAGAGGGCTTAACTCACTAAACAAATTCTGTGTCACAATGGCAAAGAAAATCACTGAGAATAGCAATTTTCTAGGGAAGTGCCAGACAACTCAAATAGTGATAAATCTCTAGAGTCTGAACTTTTGGGTAGCTCCAAACCCATTCTGTTTCCACACTGAATACCAGGTTGTTTATTTTCAGGCCTATTGTGTTTCCAAGATAATAGATTTCAAAGATATCATGGAGGTAGGGATAGGACTCCTTAAGATGGAGAAAGGCTAAAATGTCAAAAGCTCACTGTTCATCCCGAAATTCTACTTTTTTTTTTTTTTTTTTAAATAAATGCTTCTTGGATTGATTGAAATTTTTTATTTTAACTGTTAGGACAAAATTTCTCATTTCATTCTAGATGAGTCAATATTGGTAGGTCCTTACTCCATCTTTGTGAAAGTTTATCTCATACGGTAAATTTATACTTAACTTTTTAAGAAATTGTCAAACTGTTCTTAACTGGTAAATAGGACCATTAGCACCATTTTACATTTCTGTTAGCAAAGCAGAACTGCTCTATACAGCTTTAATTTGCATTTACCTAATGGCACCCGACTCCAGTACTCTTGCCTGGAAAATCCCATGGACGGAAGGGCCTGGTGGGCTGCAGTCCATGGGGTCGCGAAGAGTTGGACATGACTGAGCGACTTCACTTTCACTTTTCACTTCCATGCATTGGAGAAGGAAATGGCAACCCACTCCAGTGTTCTTGCTTGGAGAATCCCAGGGACGGGGGAGCCTGGTGGGCTGCCGTCTATGGGGTCACGCAGAGTCGGACACGACTGAAGCGACTTAGCAGCAGCAGCAGCAATGACTAAGTGGCATTTAGCTCAGGCAGCTGCAAACAGCGCACTTAGCGTGGCTGAGAGGAACTACCCCATGTCCGAGGTCAGGGGCAGAAGCCAGGAGGACCCCATGTCCGAGGGCAGGCTGCCAAGAGGAGTTACCCCACGTCCCTGCTGTCGCAGGCTGCGACAGCACAGGAACGGCTGAGAGGAGCTACCCCAGTCCGAGGTCAGGGGAAGCGGCCGGGAGGAACTACCCCACCTCCAAGGCCAGGGGCGGTGGCCGGGAGGAACTACCCCACATCCGAGGCCAGGGGCCGTGGCTGGGAGGAGTAACCCCATGTCCAAGGAGTGGTGGCAGTGTGGGCACCAGAGGGCCTAGAGGATCTGTTCCACGTTTAAGGTCAGGAGGGGCGGCAGTGAGGAGATACCCATCCCCCAAGGTAAGGAGCAGTGTCTGTGCTAGGCTGGAGCAGCTGTGAAGAGATACCCCATGTCCAAGGTAAGAGAAACCCAAGTAAGACTGTAGGTTTTGCATGAAGGCATCAGAGGGCAGACACACTGAAACCATATTCACAGAAAACTAGTCAATCTAATCACATTAGGACCACAGCCTTGTCTAACTCAATGAAACTAAGCAATGCCCATGGGGCCACCCAAGACGGGCAGGTCATAGTGGAAAGGGCTGAGAGAATGTGTTCCCCTGGAGAAGGGAATGGCAAACCACTTTAGTATTCTTGCCTTGAGAACCCCATGAACAGTATGAAAAGGCAAAATGATAGGATACTGAAAGAGGAACTCCCCAGGTCAATAGGGGCCCAATATGCTACTGGAGATCAGTGGAGAAATAACTCCAGAAAGAATGAAGGGATGGATCCAAAGCAAAAAGAATACCCAGTTGTGGATGTGACTGGTGATAGAAGCAAGGTCCGATGCTGTAAAGAGCAATATTGCATAGGCACCTGGAATGTCAGGTCCATGAATCAAGGCAAATTGGAAGTGGTCAAAGAGGAGATGGCAAGAGTCGACATTCTAGGAATCAGCAAACTAAAATGGACTGGAATGGGTGAATTTAACTCAGATGACCATTATATCTACTACTGCAGGCAGGAATCCCTCAGAAGAAATGGAGAAGCCATCACAATCAACAAAAGAGTTTGAAATGCAGTACTTGGATGCAAGCTCAAAAATGACAGAATGATCTCTTTGTTTCCAAGGCAAACCATTCAATATCACAGTGATCCAAGTCTATGCCCCAACCAGTAATGCTGAAGAAGCTGAAGGTGAAGGGTTCTATGAAGACGTCCAAGACCTTTTAGAACTAACACTGAAAAAAAGATGTCCTTTTCACTATAGGGGACTAGAATGCAAAAGCAGGAAGTCAAGAAACACCTGGAGTAACAGGCAAATTTGGCCTTGGAATACGGAAAGAAGCAGGGCAAAGACTAATAGATTTTTACCAATAAAATACACTGGTCATAGCAAACAGCCTCTTCCAACAACACAAGAGAAGACTCTATACATGGACATCACCAGATGGTCAACACCGAAATCAAATTGATTAGATTCTTTGCAGCCAAAGATGGAGAAGCTCTATACAGTCAACAAAAACAAGACCAGGAGCTGACTGTGGCTCAGATCATGAACTCCTTATTACCAAATTCAGACTTAAATTGAAGAAAGTAGGGAAAACCACTAGACCATTCAGGTAGGACCTAAATCAAATCCCTTATGATTATACAGTGGAAGTAAGAAATCGATTTAAGGGTCTAGATCTGATAGAGTGCCTGATGAACTATGGACTGAGGTTTGTGACATTGTACAGGAGACAGGGATCAAGACCATCCACATGGAAAAGTATTGCAAAAAAAGCAAAATGGCTGTCTGGGGATGCCTTACAAATAACTGTGAAAAGAAGAGAAGTGAAAAGCAAAGGAGAAAAGGAAAGATATAAACATCTGAATGCAGAGTTCCAAAGAATAGCAAGAAGAGATAAGAAAGTCTTCCTCAACAATCAATACAAAGAAATAGAGGAAAACAACAGAATGGGAAAGACTAGAGGTCTCTTCAAGAAAATTAGAGTTACCAAGGGAATATTTCATGCAAAGTTGGGCTCAATAAGGGACAGAAATGGTATGGACCTAATAGAAGCAGAAGATATTAAGAAGAGGTGGCAAGAATACACAGAAGAACTGTACAAAAAAGATCTTCACGACTCAGATAATCATGAGGGTGTGATCAGTCACCTAGAGCCAGACATTCTGGAATGTGAAAATCAAGTGGGCCTTAGAAAGCATCACTAGGAACAAAGCTAGTGGAGGTGATGGAATTCCAGTTGAGCTATTTCAAATCCTGAAAGGTGATGCTGTGAAAGTGCTGCACTCAATATGCCAGAAAATTTGGAAAACTCAGCAGCGTCCACAGGACTGGAAAAGGTCAGTTTTCATTCCAATCCCAAAGAAAGACAATGCCAAAGAATGCTCAAACTACTGCACAATTGCACTCATCTCACATGCTAGTAAAGTAATGCTCAAAATTCTCCAAGCCAAGGCTTCAGCAATATGTGAACCATGAATTTCCAGATGTTCAAGCTGGTTTTAGAAAAGGCAGAGGAACCAGAAATCAAACTGCCGACGTTGGCTGGACCATTGAAAAAGCAAGAGAGTTCCAGAAAAACATCTATTTCTGCTTTATTGACTATGCCAAAACCTTTGACTGTGTGGATCACAATAAACTGTGGAAAATTCTGAAAGAGATGGGAATACAAGACCACCCGACCTGCCTCCTGAGAAACCTATATGCAGGTCAGGAAGCAACAGTTAGACCTGGACATGGGACAACAGACTGGTTCCAAATAGGAAAAGGAGTACGTCAAGGCTGTATATTGTCACCCTGCTTATTTAACTTCTATGCAAAGTACATCATGAGAAATGCTGGGCTGGAAGAAGCACAAGCTGGAATCAAGATTGCTGGGAGAAATATCAATAATTTGAGATATGCAGATGATACCACCATTATGGCAGAAAGTGAAGAGGAGCTAAAAAGCCTCCTGATGAAAGTGAAAGTGGAGAGTGAAAAAGTTGGCTTAAAGCTCAACATTCAGATGCCATGTCCCATCACTTCATGGGAAATAGATGGGGAAACAGTGTCAGACTTTATTTTTTGGGGCTCCAAAATCACTGCAGATGGTCACTGCAGCCATGAAATTAAAAGATGCTTACTCCTTGGAAGGAAAGTTATGACCAACCTAGAAAGCATATTGAAAAGCAGAGACATTACTTTGCCAACAAAGGTCCATCTAGTCAAGGCTATGGTTTTTCCAGTGGTCATGTATGGATGTGAGAGTTGGACTGTGAAGAAGGCTGAGCGCTGAAGAATTGATGCTTTTGAACTGTGCTGTTGGAAAAGACTCTTGAGAGTCCCTTGGACTGCAAGGAGATCCAACCAGTCCATTCTGAAGGAGATCAGCCCTGGGATTTCTCTGGAAGGAATGATGCTAAGGCTGAAACTCCAGTACTTTGGCCACCTCATGTGAAGAGTTGATTCATTGGAAAAGACTCTGATGCTGGGAGGGATTGGGGGCAGGAGGAGAAGTGGACGACAGAGGATGAGATGGCTGAATGGCATCACTGACTCGATGGATGTGAGTCTGAGTGAACTCCGGGAGCTGGTGATAGACAGGGAGGCCTAGCGAGCTGTGTTCATGGGGTCTCAAAGAGTCGGTTACGTCTGAGCAACTGAACTGAACTGAACTGAATGACTAAATGCTGTTATCTATGCTCATCTGTTTATTTGCCCTCTCCATATATTTTCATAAAAGTTCTGGTAAAATATTTTGGTTTTTAAGTCAGGTTGTTTTTCTTATTATTTAATTTTTAGAGTACTGTAAGATATACACTTTAATAAAATAATTATCTACCTTTAAACAACATTATAATGACCTGTATGCTATATAAGGACCTTATAATTGTATATTACCTATTTCTCTCTCCTACTTGTTTTGCTATTATGCTCATAAATTTTATTCTTCATAAGATATAAGCACAAAACTACTATATTTGATTTCAGGATTTACTTATTTTTAAAATAATTAAGAAAGAAATAAAATTATTTTTATTTAACTCCCATTTCCAACACTCTTAATTTTTAAAATTAGCTGTGAGAGTTTGATCTATATCATATTCCTTCTGCCTGAAGAATTTCCTTTAATATGTCTTTTAGAATATGTTTGCAAGCAATAACTATCTTAAGTTTGTTTTTCTGAAAAATAAATTATTTCCCCTCAATTTAGATGTATTGTTGCAGACACTCAAGAGAATACAAAATAAATCATACACACCTCTTCAGAGGGGTGGGATGGGAGGGATGTGAGAAGGATGTTCAAGTGGGAGGTGACATGTGTAAACCTATGGCTGTTTCATGTTGATGTTTGGTGGAAACCAACACAATACTGTAAAGCAATTATCCTTTAATTAAAAATAAATAGATTGAAAAAGAAATTTAGTCCTTTAAATATAATAATACACAAACAAGAGGCTAAACTTGACAAAATGACTGTTGCTATGAAGAAATGCCAATAAAAGTATTTCATCAGATTACAGGTCATAATACATGTCTTAAGAAATGCAAACAACAATAAAAACAAGAGAAAACTTAAAACAATGATTTACTCATTAGTTTTATCTAGATTGGACATTACACATGAATGCGTTATTAGTTTTGGAAAAGCTATCCTCAAGGAGAAAACATCAAAAGCTCTGTGGACTCTTCCTCATGGAAAAACAGTAAATGTCTTACACTTGGAAAGGAGTTAAAACTCTAAGATGAGTAAAGCAAGGACAAAGGATTTATTGACTTATGATTTATAATTGCCCTTTACTGAGGAAAACTCTTCTAATCTGGAGATTGTGACTTTCTTTTTTTTGGAGTACGGCCCAGAGGGAGGGTATGGGGAGGGAGGAGGGAGGAGGGTTCAGGATGGGGAGCATGGGTATACCTGTGACGGATTCATTTTGATGTTGGGCAAAACTAATACAATATTGTAAAGTTTAAAAATAAAATAAAATTTAAAAAAATAAAATAAAATCTTTTGCAAATGATAATTAAAGTAAATGTCAGATTTTTAGTCTATGCCATGCTTCCTTTTTTCCTTTAGGATTCCTACTTGGCAAAATTAAATAGCTAATTTGATGGCTGTCTCAAAAGTGTCTCTGTGACTGTGTCTGTGTGTGTGTGTTTACTGGTTTAGAAAATACAAATGCTTGGAATGTGGGAGTTTTAAAATATTTGTTGGGGAAACCAATGAGGGTATTTATATTTTATTTTAGTTAGTGGAATAGTATGTGTGTGTATATATATATATATATATATATATATATATATGAAAGGCATGAATAGTAAGGGAAATACTTGCGAACTATTTCATAGAAACAAAAAAGGAGACACATTTTTCTACTCTTTAGCATCAGTCAGTCAGTTCAGTTGCTCATTGGTGTCTGACTCTTTGCGGTCCCATGGACTGCAGCATGCCAGGCTTCTCTGTCCATCACCAATTCCTGAAACTTGCTCAAACTCATGTTCATCGAGTCGATGATGCCATCCAACCACCTCATCCTCTGTGGTCCCCTTCTCCTCCTGCCTTCAATCTTTCCCAGCATCAGGGTCTTTTCCAATAAGTCAGTTCTTTGCATCAGGTAGCCAAAGTATTAGAGCTTCAGCTTCAGCATGAGTCATTTCAGTGAATATTCAGGACTGATTTCCTTTAGGATTGACTGGTTGGATCTCCTTGCAGCCCAAGGGACTCTCAAGAGTCTTCTACAACACCACAGTTCAAAAGTACCAATTCTTTAGCTGAGTCCAATAGTATCCAACATCAATCCTCTATCATGAGTTGTACGTATTAGGAATAACTAGGAAGATAAACAATGGCAACCCACTCCAGTACTCTTGCCTGGAAAATCCCATGGACGGAGGAGCCTGGTAGGCTGCAGTCCTTGGGGTCGCTAAGAGTCAGACATGACTGAGCGACTTCACTTTCACTTTTCACTTTCATGCATTGGAGAAGGAAATGGCAACCCACTCCGTTATTCTTGCCTGGCGAATCCCAGGGACAGAAGAGCCTGGTGGGCTGCCGTCTATAGGGTCACACAGAGTCGGACATGACTGAAGCGACTTAGCAGCAGCAGCAGCAGCAGCAGCAGCAGCAGCAAGATAAGAAAGCACTGGTGAATTTCTTGTAGGTTTCATGTTGTTGTTTTGTCACTAAGTCATGTCTGATTCTTTATGACCCCATGGACTGTGGCTCATCAGGCTCCTCTGTCCGTGGATTTCCCAGCAAAAATAATAGACTGGGTTGCCATTTCCTTCTCCAGGGGATCTTCCGGATCTAGGGATCGAACCCACATCTCCTGCACTGCAGGTGTTTTCTTTACCACTGAACCACCCTGGGGAGTACCAGCTTCCATTTAGATTCTGTCATAACTTCCTAAGCATTATGCCTAAACAGTGTGGCTCATTTCCATGCTACAACTTCAACATTAACAATTGTCAGATTTGTATTTACAACTCCAATACTCTAAATTTCATTACTGTATCTTGAATTCTCATTGGACATCTTTAGTGATTATCTCAACACAGGTAAAACAACCCATTATTCAGTTTGCCTCCAGATAAATGGCCCTTAAAATGTGATTAAATGGCATTATCAGTCATTTCATTTTCTGGCCAAGAAATCCTGATGATAGCCCCATAATCACTATGGTCAGCCTCCAAATCCAGTGCAACATTAAATCCAATTAACTAATACAATTATGTAAAGTTTAAAAATAAAATAAAATAAAAAAAATATTTAAAAAATTAAATCCAATTTAGGATAAATCCCTTATACCCATAAGATTTACTATCACTTTACAAATCCATTTTTAATATTAAAATTCCTTTTTTTCATCATTTATTTTCTGAGCTATTTAAATAATCTTTTACTAGATTTCCCTTTCACCAATGTCTCCTAATTTTGTTCATTAACATTTCCATAAAATTTATCTGCGTGTAATATACACTTAACTGCATGACTTTTGCTGTTTCTCCATTGCCTATATCTCCAGTTAATCTCCTAAGAAAACGATTTAAGACCATATATAATCTGCTTCCAAGTTTATTCTGACATTTGCTGTTTTGAATACTTCACTTGATTCTTGATACTTGATTCTTAATACTTGATAATTCTATGATTATGCCTTCATTATACGTGACCCTTCATTTATACTACTCAACTTAAAATGTACAATTTCTTGTATAAAATGTAAAAAACTTTTTGTACCTTGGACCTATCCTGGATGCCATCATTTTATTCAAAATCACCTTATCTTCTTCATACTTAGTCATGCCATCTTGTTATATATTAACATACAGCACTTAAGGTATTGTAGTTATGATTGCTATTGTATTCATTTTATTTTTAACTCTGAAAAAGATACTTCAAGTTTTTCATTTTATCTTCCCAGGTGGGCACCATTGCAAACAAGTAAGAGGCATTCAATATGTATTTGTTGAATGAGTTAAATAAATGGTAATATTACTTTATTATCAGTCCATCTTACCTTATTATTTAACCATTATTAAAATTTGTCATCAGATCAGTCTATGTTATATATCAGTAGCTGTGCTGAATTTTAGCATATATTATCTCAATGAATCTCTTGCAACAGCACTATCAGGTCAGTGTTTTTTTTTTTTACATTCATTTTACATATTAAAAAAGGGGGATGAGTATCTTATCGAAGGTCATACAGTCTTTTGCATAGCAAAACCTATGCTTTTTGTCTCAATACCACATAATGCCCTCATAAATAATAAATTTCATTATGCTTCCAAAAATCAATTTTTCATATTGCTAATTTATTTAGCATATTCTGTTTCTGAGTCTCAGTTATACATTATTTTACAATGATTTTGAGAAGAAATTGAGGTAATGTAAACAACAACTGTCTTTTGCAATTTTATTTATTGTAACTCTGCATTTTTTAAAAGTTTTTTGTATTAGATAAACATGAACATGAATTATTTGACCTCAGATCTTAATGTTTATTCTCCTTATCTATAAATGAATGTGATGACAAATAAATTTCATTTAGTTTATCAAGTTTTTGTGAGGAATAATTCAGTCATTAAATAAGTAGCACACAATGAGGAGTATTTAGTGAAATGGTTAAAATACATGAGCTTCTAGGTTAATGGCAGAAAGAAAAGAGGAACTAAAGAGCCTCTTGATGCAGGTAAAAGAGGAGCATGATAAAGTTGGCTTAAAACTCAATATTCAAAAAGCTAAGATTGGCTTCTGGTTCAAGATGGTGGAGTATAAGAACGTACACTAATCTGCTCCTGTGAGATCACCAAAATCACAGCTAGCTGTTGAACAACCATTGAGGGGAAGACGCTGGAAACCTCTTAAAAAATAATAATCCATGTTCAAAGATAAAGAAGAAGTCACAGTGAGATGGTAGGAGGGTGCAATCACAATAAAAACCTATCTCATATGCTCTGGGTGGCTGACCCACAGACTGGAGAACAGTAATAGCAAAGAAATTCTCATGCTGTTGTAAAGGTTCTAAACCCTATGTCAGGCTTCCCAAACTGGAGATACAACAAAAGGACTGGGAATCCCCAGGGAATTTGGTTTTGTGGGCCAGTCGGATTTGATTATAGGCCTTCCAGAGGACTGAGGGAAACAAAGACTCCAGTATTTGAGGGTACAAACAAAATATTGTGTGCACCAAGACTGAGAGGAGAGGAGCAGTGGCCCTACAGGAGACTGAATAAAAACTACCTGCTAGTGTTGGAAGTCCTTCTGTGGAAGCATGAATAAGCAGAGGCTCACCATTGGGACTGGGGCACTGGAAGTGTCCCCTTAAACATCCCCCTAAAAACCCTCTTGGAGGGTATTAATCCTACCATAGAGCCCAGGCTGACAAAAATCATAACAAAACCATTTCACAGAAAGTTAATCATGATGAAAAAGCAAAAACCTATGTCCTGGATGAAGGGACAAGTTACAATTCCAGAAAAACCGCTAAATGAAGTGGAGATAGGTAACCCTCCAGAAAAAGAATTCAGAATAATGATAGTGAAGATGATCCAGGATCTCAGGAAAGAATGGAGGCAAAGACAGAAGATGCAAGAAATGTTTGCCAAAGACCTACAAGAACTAAAGAATAAGCAAACAGAGATGAGAAAGAAATGAAGCCTAAGAGACCTCTGGGGCAACATTATATGTACCAGCATTCATATTATAGGGTCCCAGAAGGAGACGAGAGAGAGAAAGCACTTGAGAAAATATTTGAAGAGACGATAGCTAAAACCTTCCCGAATGTGGGAAAGGAAATAGTTAACCAAGTCCAGGAAGCACAGAGAGTCCTAGGAAGGATAAACTTAAGGAGGAACACATGGAGACACATAATAATCAAACTGATGAAAAGTAAAGACAGAGATAAAATATTAAAAACAAGGTAAAAATGATAAATAACATAAAAGGGAACTCCCATCAGGCTACCAACTGATTTCTCAACAGAAAATCTACAAGTCAGAAGGGTGATATATTCAAATTGATGACAGGGAAAAAACTATAAATAAGACTACCCAGCAGACTCTCCTTCATATTTGACAGAGAAATAAAAAGTTTTCCATAAAAGCAAAAGTTAGGAGAATTCATCACCACCAAACCAGCTTTACAAAAAATGCTAAAGGCATTTTTTTCTAGGCAGGAAACACAAAAGAAGGAAAAGAACTACAGAAAATAAATCCAAAACAAGAAAATTGTAATTGTATCATACATATCAATAATTACCTTAAATGTAAGTGGATTAAATACACCAATCAAAAGAAATAGATGGGCTGGGTGGATAAAAACGTGTGCATTTATGCAATTCCACTTATCACATCATTCTGCTTGACCCTCCCAAATTGTGTGTAGTTATTGTTAAGTTAATCATGTTCCCATTATGGTTTGCAATTGTAAAATCTTTTATTTTTTGTCTGGCTACTGATTGTGAAAGCTGATAAATATTTGCTACTACTGTGATTATATAAGTATTACTCACTTAATACCATTGTCTCATGATTGGGCAACAGAACAATAACAGAATTTATATCATTAAAACTAAGATCTAATAGAAATACCTGTAATCACTTTTTAAAATCCAGATGCAAGGGTGACCACTCTCACCACTACTATTCAATATAGTTTTGGCCACAGCAATCAGAGCAGAAAAAGAAATAAAATGAATCCAGATTGGAAAAGAAGTAAAACTCTCACTGTTTGCAGATGACATGATCCTCTACATAGAAAATCCTAAAGACTCCACCAGAAAATTACTAGAACTAATAAATAAATATAGTAAAGTTTCAGGATATAAAATTAACACACAGATATCCCTGCTACTGCTTCTGCTAAGTCACTTCAGTTGTGTCCAATTCTGTGTGACCCCATAGATGGCAGCCCACCAGGCTCCCCCATCCCTAGGATTCTCCAGGCAAGAACACTGGAGTGGGTTGCCATTTCCTTCTCCAGTGCATGAAAGTGGAAAGTGAAAGTAAAGTAGCTCAGTCGTGTCCGACTCTGTCCCACCCCATGGACTGTAGCCCACCAGGCTCCTCCATCCATGGGATTTTCCAGGCAAGAGTACTGGAGTGGGATGCCAAGAAATCCCTATACATTAACAATGAGAAAAATGAAAGAGAAATTAAGGAAACAATTCCATTCACCATTGCAATGAAAAGACTAAAATATTTAGGAATATATCTACCTAAAGAAACAAAAGACCTATGTATAGAAAACTATAAAACACTGGTTAAAGAAATCAAAGAGGATACAAATAGATGGAGAACTATATCGTGTTCATGGATTGGAAGAATCGATATAGTGAAAATGAGTATACTACCCAAAGCAATCTATATATTCAATGCAATCCCTATCAACTACCAATGGTATTTTTCAAAGACCTAGAACAAATAATTTCATGATTTGTATTTAAATACAAAAAATCTCAAATAGCCAAAGCAATATTGAGAAAGAAGAATGGACCTGGAGGAATCAACCTGCCTGACTTCAGCCTCCACTACAAAGCCACAGTTATCAAGACAGTATGGTACTGGCCCAAAGACAGAGATATAGATCAATGGAACAAAATAGAAAGCCCAGAGATGAATCCACACACCTATGGACACCTTATGTTTGACAAAGTAGGCAAGAATATACAATGGAGAAAAGACAATCTCTTTAACAAGTGATGCTGGAAAACTGGTAAACTATTTGTAAAAGAATGAAACTAGATCACTTTCTAACACCATACACAAAAATAAACTCAAAATGGATTAAAGATCTAAATGTGAGATAAGAAACTATAAAACTTCTAGAGGAGAACACAGGCAAAACACTCTCTGACATAAATCACAGCAGAATCCTCTATGACCCACCTCCCAGAATATTTGAAATAAAAGCAAAAATAAACAAATGGGACCTAATTAAAATTAAAAGCTTCTGTACAACAAAGGAAACTATAAGCAAGGTGAAAAACAGCCTTCAGAATGGGAGAAAATAATAGCAAATGAAGCAACTGACAAAGAATTAATCTCAAAAATATACAAGCAACTCTTACAGTTCAATTACAGAAAAATAAACGTCCCAATCAAAAAGTGGGACAAAGAACTAAATAAACATTTCTTCAAAGAAGACATACAGATGGCTAACAAACATATGAAAAGATGCTCATCATCACTCATTATCAGAAAAATGCAAATCAAAACCACAATGAGGTACCATTTCATGCCAATCAGAATGGCTACTATCCAAAAGTCTACAAGCAATAAATGCTGGAGAGGGTTTGGAGAAAAGGAAACCCTCTTACTCTACTGGTAGGAAAGCAAACTAGTACAGCCACTATGGAGAACAGTGTTCAGTTCAGTTCAGTAAAGTCGCTCAGTCGTATCCGACTCTTTGCGACCCCATGAATCGCAGCATGCCAGGCCTCCCTGTCCATCACCATCTCCTGGAGTTCACTCAATTTCATGTCCATCGAGTCAGTGATGCCATCCAGCCATCTCATCCTCTGTCCTCCCCTTCTCCTCCTGCCCCCAATCCCTCCCAGCATCGAAGTCTTTTCCAATGAGTCAACTCTTTGCATGAGAAAACCTGGAAATAGAACTGCCATATGACACAGCAATCCCACTGCTGGGCATATACACCAAGGAAATCAGAATTGAAAGAGACATATATACCCCAATGTTCATCACAGCATTGTTTATAATAGCCAGGACATGGAAGCAACCTAGATGTCCATCATCAGACGAATGGATAAGAAAGCTATGGTACATATACACAATGGAGTATTACTCAGCCATTAAAAAGAAAACATTTGAATCAGTTCTAATGAGGTGGATGAAACTGGAGCCTATTATACAGAGTGAAGTAAGCCAGAAAGAAAAACACCAATGCAGTATAATAATGCATATATATGGAATTTAGAAAGATGGTAATGATAACCCTGTATACGAGACAGCAAAAGAGACACAAATGTATAGAACAGTCTTTTGGACTCTGTGGGAGAGAGTAAGGGCAGGATGATGTGGGAGAATGGCATTGAAACATGTAAATCATCAGATGTGAAATGAATCGCCAGTCCAGGTTCGGTGTGTGATACAGGGTGCTCGGGGCTGGCGCACTGGGATGACCCAGAGGGGTGGGATGGGAAGGGAGTTGGAAGGGGGTTCAGGATGGGGAACACATGTACACCCATGGAGAATTCATGTCAATGTATGGCAAAACCAATACAATACTGTAAAGTAAATTAAATAAATAAGTAAAACTGAGATTAAAAAAAATAAAATCCAGATGTGTATGAGAATTATCTTGAAATGTTTTGAAAAATACAAATCCTTAGGTATTGCTCTTTTTATCCAGAGCTCCAGGTGTGTTTCCAATGAGCAGTCATATTTAAAAACACCTGGATTATATGGCAAACTTTTACTTGTACCTAGCTTGTTTCACATTTTCTATTTCACATTCAGTGCTCCAATTTCATTTAGTTTGTGTTCTCCAATTTTTCAATCTATTCTTTTTGTTTTTTTTAATGCTCTTTCTCAAGCCTTTGTCAAGTGTAGTAGAAAATCTTTTGCATAAATTGGTTCAATTCAGTCGCTCAATTATGTCCAACTTCTTGCGACCCCATGGACTGTAACATGTCAGGCCTCCTTGTTCATCACCAACTCCTGAAGTTTGCTCAGACTCATGTCCATTGAGTTGATGATACCATTCAATGAGCTTATCCTCTGTCATCTCCTTCTCTTCCTGCCTTCAATCTTTCCCCAAATCAGGGTCTTTTCTGATAACTAAGTTCTTTGTATCAGGTGGCCAAAGATTTAGAGTTTAAGCTTCATCATCAGTCCATCCAATGAATATTGAGGATTGATTTCCTTTAGGATTGGCTGGTTTGATCTCCTCATTGTCCAAGGGATTCTCAAGAGTCTTCTCCAATACCACAGTTCAAAAGCATCAATTTTGTTGGGCTCAGCTTTCTTTATAATTCAATTTTCATATCCATATATGACTATTGGAAAAACTGTAGCTTTGACTAGATGGACCTTTTTAATGTCCCTGCTTTCTAACTTGCTATCTAGATTGGTCATAGGTTTTCTTCCAAGGAGCAAACGTCTTTTAATTTCATGGCTGCAATCACAATCTGCACTGATTTTGGAGCCCCCCAAAATAAAGTCTGTCACTATTTCCATTGTTTCCCTATCTATTTGCCTTGAAGTGATGGCACCAGATGCCATGGTATTTGTTTTTTGAATGTTGAGTTTTAAGCCAACTTTTTCACTCTCCTTTTTCACTGTCATCAAGAGGCTTTTTAGTTCTTCAATTTCTGCCATAATGGTGGTGTCATCTGCATATATGAGGTTGTTGACATTTCTCCCAGCAATCTTGAGTCCACCTTGTGCTTCATCCAGCTTGGCATTTCACATGATGTACTCTGCATATAAGTTAAATAAGCAGAGTAATGATATACATCTTTGACATACTCTTTTCCCTATTTGGAACCAGTCTGTTGTTCCCTGTCTGGTTCTAACTGTTACTTCTTGACCTGTATATAGATTTATCAGGAGGCAGGTCAGGTGGTCTGGTATTCCCATCTCTTGAAGAATTTTCTACAGTTTGTTATGATTCACACAGTCGAAGACTTTGACATAGTCAATAAAGCAGAAGTAGATATTTTTCTGGAACTCTCCTGTTTTTTCTATGATTCAAAGGATGTTGGCAATTTGACTGCTGGTTCCTCTGTCTTTTGCTCTGGTTCGTCTTCCTCTAAATCCAGCTTTAACATCTGGAAGTTAATGGCTTATGTACTGTTGAAGCCTAGTTTGGAGAATTTTGAGCATTACATTGCTAGTGTGTGAGATGAGTGCAATTGTGCGGTAGTTTGTACATGCACTGGCATTGTTTTTCTTTGCGATTGGAATGAAAACTGACCTTTTCCAGTCCTGTGACCACTGCTGAGTTTTCCAAATTTGTTGGCATATTGAGTGCAGCACTTTCACAGCATCATCATTTAGGATTTGAAATAGCTCAGCTGGAATTCCATTACCTTCACTAACTTTGTTTGCAGTGATCCTTCCTAAGGCCCACTTGACTTGGCATTTCAGGATGTCTGGCTCTAGGTGAGTGACCACACCATCGTGGTTATCTGGCTTATGAAGATCTTTGTTGTATAGTTCTTCTGTGTATTCTTGCCCCCCCCCCCCTTCTTAATATCTTCTGCTTCTGTTAGGTCCATACCATTTCTGTCCTTTATTGAGCCCATCTTTGCATGAAATATTCCCTTGGTATCTCTAATTTTCTTGAAGAGATCTCTAGTCTTTCCCATTCTATTGTTTTCCTCTAATTCTTTGCATTGATCACTGAAGAAGGCTTTCTTATCTTTCCTTGTTATTCTTTGGAACTCTGCATTCAAATGGCTATATCTTTCCTTTTCTCCTTTGCCTTTAGCTTATCTTTTCTCAGCTATTTGTAAGGCCTCCTCAGTCTACCACTTTGCCTTTTTGCATTTCTTTTTCTTGGGGATGGTCATGATCACTGCCTCCTGTACAATGTAACAAACCTCCATCCATAGCTCTTCAGGCAGTTTGTCTATCAGATCTAATCCCTTGAATCTATGTGTCACTTCCATTGTATAATCATAAGGAATTTGACTTAGATCATCCGTATATCAAACAGATCAAGAACGTCTATGCAGGTCAGGTAGCAACAGTTAGAACCAGACAGGGAACAACTTACTGGTTCCAAATTGGGAAAAGAATATGTCAACACTGTATATTGTCACCCTGCTTATTTAACTTATATGCAATGTATACGCATATACTTATGAACACAGCAGAAATGAAATATTTTGGAGTTCATGCTGTAGATGATGTGTGTCCTTTTACTCTGCCATCTTGCTCTATCTATCCTTTGTGTGTGTGTGTGTGTATATATATACATATATATATATATATATAATATACATATTTTAGAACACAAATTTTGACTAAAAATGATAACGTTTTTATTTTATTTGTTGAACTTAATATGAATAGAATGCTAGATTTTTAATTTTAAAATAGATATGCAACAAGCACAAAAGTTTCAGTATAGCATAGTGATCTATAGACAAAATCTTGTAACAACATATGAAGGAAAACAATTTCAAAAATAATAGATCAGATCAGTAGCTCAGTCGTGTCCAACTCTGCGACCCCAAGAATCGCAGCATGCCAGGCCTCCCTGTCCATCATCAACCCCCAGAGTTCACTGAGACTCACGTCCATTGAGTCAGTGATGCCATCCAGCCATCTCATCCTCTGTCGTCCGCTTCTCCTCCTGCCCCCATCAGAGTCTTTTCCAATGAGTTAACTCTTCGCATGAGGTGGCCAATGTACTGGAGTTTCAGCTTTAGCATCATTCCTTCCAAAGTAATCCCAGGGCTGATCTCCTTCAGAATGGACTGTTTGGATCTCCTTGCAGTCCAAGGGACTCTCAAGAGTCTTCTCCAACACCACAGCTCAAAAGCATCAATTCTTCAGTGCTCAGCCTTCTTCACAGTCCAACTCTCACATCCATACATGACCACTGGAAAAACCATAGCCTTGACTAGATGGACCTTGGTTGGCAAAGTAATGTCTCTGCTTTTGAATATGCTATCTAGGTTGGACATAACTTTCCTTCCAAGGAGTAAGTGTCTTTTAATTTCATGGCTGCAGTCACCATCTGCAGTGATTTTGGAGCCCCCAAAAATAAAGTCTGACACTGTTTCCACTGTGTCCCCATCTATTTCCCATGAAGTGATGGGACCAGATGCCATGATCTTCGTTTTCTGAATGTTGAGCTTTAAGCCAACATTTTCACTCTACACTTTCACTTTCATCAAGAGGCTTTTGAGTTCCTCTTCACTTTCTGCCATAACGGTGGTATCATCTGCATATCTGAGGTTATTGATATTTCTCCTGGCTATCTTGATTCCACATTGTGTTTCTTCCAGTCCAGCATTTCTCATGATGTACTCTGCATATAATTTAAATAAACAGGGTGACAATATACAGCCTTGACAAACTCCTTTTCCTACTTGGAACCAGTCTGTTGTTCCATGTCCAGTTCTAACTGTTGCTTCCTGACCTGCATACAAATTTCTCAAGAGGCAAATCAAGTGGTCTGGTATTCCCATCTCTTTCAGAATTTTCCACAGTTTATTGTGATCCACACAGTCAAAGGCTTTGGCATAGTCAATAAAGCAGAAATAGATGTTTTTCTGGAACTCTCTTGCTTTTTCCATGATCCAGAGGATGTTGGCAATTTGATCTCTGGTCCCTCTGCCTTTTCTAAAACCAGCTTGAACATCAGGAAGTTCATGGTTCACATATTGCTGAAGCCTGGCTTGGAGAATTTTGAACATTACTTTACTAGTGTGTGAGATGAGTGCAATTGTGTGGTAGTTTGAGCATTCTTTGGCATTGCCTTTCTTTGGGATTGGAATGAAAACTGACTTTTTCCAGTCCTGTGGGCACTGCTGAGTTTTCCAAATTTTCTGGCATATTGAGTGCAGCACTTTCAAAGCATCATCTTTCAGAATTTGGAATAGCTCAACTGGAATTCCATCACCTCCACTAGCTATATATATATTTGTATAACTCAATCACCTTGCTATGCACTTGAAACATTATGTTAAATATAATTATATATGTGTGTGTGTGTGTGTGTGTATATATATATATATATATATATATATATATATATATATATATATATATATATAAAGTCATGTCATCTAGTCTCATCACTTCCTAACAAATAAATGGAGAAAAATGGAAAGAGTGACATATTTTATTTTTGTGGGCTCCAAAATCTCTGTGGATGGTGACTGCAGACATGAAATTAAAATTTTTGCTCCATGGAAAGAAAGCCATGACAAACCTAGACATCATACTAAAAAACAGAGACATCAGTTTGCTGACAAAGGTCCATATAGGCAAAGTCACATTTTTTCAGGAGTCATTTACAGATGTGAGAATTGAGCCATATAGAAGGCTTGGCACCAAAGAATAATGCTTTCTAACTGTGGTACTGGAGAATATTCTTGTGAGTCCCTTGGAGATCATACCAGTCAATCCTAAAGGAAAACAACACTGAACATTCATTGGAAGCACTGATGCTGAATCTGAAGATCCATTACTTGGCTACCAGATTTAAAGAGCTGACTTGTTGGAAAAAACCTTCATGCTGGGAGTTACTGAGGGCATGGGGAGAAAGGGGCTATATAGGATGAGAATCTCCAGGCAATTGTAAAGGACAGGGAAGCCTGGCATGCGGCCCCCTGTGGGGTCGCAAAGAGTTGGACACAACTGAGTGAATGAACAATAATGTTTAATATCATTGCTATGTTATAAGTATAATTTCTATTCTTTATTTTTATCAGCATATTATTAGGATTGCTGCTGCTGCTAAGTCACGTTAGTCGTGTCCGACTCTGTGCGACCCCTAAGAAGGCAGCCTACCAGGCTCTGCCGTCCCTGGGATTCTCCAGGCAAGAACAGTGGAGTGTGTTGCCATTTCCTTCTCCAAAGCATGAAAGTGAAAAGTGAAAGTGAAGTTGTTCAGTCATGTCCAACTCAGCGACCCCATGGACTGAAGCCTACCAGGCTCCTCCATCCATGGGATTTTCCAGGCAAGAGTATTGGGATTACTCTCAGGCTAAATCATTCTTTACATAAACTACAAGTTTGGATTTTTATATTGGGAGTTTTTTGAATTTTTTTTTTTTTTTAACATAATGCAATCAGCTTTGTAGCTGTATAGAATCCATCTGGCATAAGGATAGATTTATAGATTTGCAATCCAGAAATAAGTTTTTAACTTTTTTGGACAAGGCTGACAATCAAGTCAATGAAGAAAAAAAAAAAGAAAAGAAAAGAAAAAGAAACCGTCCATTCAATTGACAGTGTTGGGAAATATAGTATCTACAAGTAATAAACTGATTTGGATTTCTATATTATTCCATATATAAAAATTAACACAAAGTAGATAATAAGCCTAGATTTAAGAGCAAAATCTGAGAAAAGAAAACATAGGTGTAAATTTTTATGACATTGAATAGACTATGGATTGTAATAGAAGATTCTGTAAGTATGGCAACAAAATATAAAATAGATGAAGGAAACTTCATAAAAATGAACGGTTTCTGCTTTTAAGAATGCCAAAAGGCAACCAAAAAAAAAAAAAAAGGAAATATTTGTAAATAATATATCTGATAAGACACTGGTACTGAGTCCAGGCTTACTCTGTTCACTGCACAATAAGTCAATGAATCTGAGATGGGATTTTGGAACTGTAAAGGGACTTTATTTGGAATCTGGCTGACTGAGAAGATGGCAAGATAGTGCCTCAAAATAACCATCTTGTTGGGGCCTGGTTGCTAGGTTATTTTATGGATCAGAGATGGGTTGGGGGTAGATGAGGAAACAAAGAAAAAAAAAAAAAAAAAAACTATTCCATCCTTGTAAATCTCCATTGGAATGGCAAGACTCAGGCAGGGGAATGTGTTATTTTCACTTTCTTACAGTCTTTCACAGATGGACAGCTCGAGTTATCTCTCTGAGGTAGGCCATGATGTATGCTTACAAAAGTGGCAAGATAAGGGTTATAGTCACAGAAGCAACTCCAGCATCAATTCAAAATTAATCCTTCCTGGTTACAAAACTTGTACACACAAGGTATAAAGAACTCGGTAATATGCAAATTACAATTCAGACTATTGCCCAGATAATTCAGTAATATAAAAAAAAAAGCCTAATTAATAAATGGGCTAATGATACAAATAGATATTTCTCCAAATAAAATATATGAGTAGCCAATAAACTGACAAAAATATTCTCAAATTCGGTAGTGATTAAAAAATGCAAATCAAAATACAGTATACTAACGCATATATATGGAATTTAGAAAGATGGTAACAATAACCCTGTGTACGAGACAGCAAAAGAGACACCGATGTATAGATCAGTCTTATGGACTCTGTGGGAGAGGGAGAGGGTGGGGAGATTTGGGAGAATAGCATTGAAACATGTATAATATCATGTATGAAACGAGTCGCCAGTCCAGGTTCAATGCACGGTACTGGATGCTTGGGGCTGGTGCACTGGGACTACCAGAGGGAGGGTAGGGGAGGGAGGAGGGAGGAAGGTTCAGGATGGGGAACGAAGGTATACCCGTGGTGGATTCATTTTGATATTTGGCAAAACTAATACAATATTGTAAAGTTTAAAAATAAAATAAAATTAAAAAAAAAATCACAGTGAGATACCACATCACATCTACTAACATGGCTACAATTAAAGACAATTATTGGTGATTGTAGTAATATGGAAAATTTGGAACACTCATGCATTTGCTAGTAGGGATATATAAAGGTATAGATATTCTAGACAGCATTCCTTAAAATATTAAACATGAATTTGACATATATAAAACATAGGAAACCTACTTTTGGCATATACTCATGAGAAAGTGAAAACTGAAAAATGGAAGTGTTTAATGTTGTCCCATGCTTTGCGACCCCATGGACTATAACCTGCCAGGCTTCTCTGTCCATGGAATTCTCAATGCAAGAATACTAGAGTGTGTAGCCATTTCCATCTCGAGGGTATCTTCCCAACCAGAGATTGAACTTGTGTCTCCTACATTCCAGGCAGATTCTTTACTGTCTGAACCACCAGGGAAGCAGAAATAATACCAAATGTCCATGCAAACTGTGCTGAGCTGTGCTTCATCACTCAGTTATGTCTGACTCTTTCTGATCCCATGGACTGTAGCCCGCCAGGCTCCTCTGTCTATGGGAATTCTCCAGGCAAGAATACTGGAATGGGTTGCCATGCTCTCCTCCAGGGGATCTTCTCAACCCAGGAATCAAACCGAGGTCTCCTGCACTGTGGGTGAATTCTTTAGCTACTGAGCCACCAGGGAAGCTCAAGAATACTGGAGTGGGTAGCCTATCCCTTCTTTATGGAATTTTCCCAACCTAGGAATTAAGCTAGGTTCTCCTGCATTGCAGGCGGATTCTTTATGAGCTGAGCTACAAGGGAAGCCCTGTCCATGCAAACACCTGGACATGAATGTTCATAGCAGTATTACTCACAATAGCAGAAAGATGAAACAAACTAAATGTCCCTCAGTTGGGTGAAAGAATATGGAATAGTCAGTGATGTGGTCAAAAAATTATGAATGCCGCAATATGGGTATCCTAACAATAATATGCTAAGACAAAGAAGCCAGTATACCATATATTTTATAATTCTATTTATATGGAAGGTCCACAATAGACACATCTGTGAAGACATATAGTAGATTGGTTTTAACTTCTGGCATAGTGAATGGAGAATAAATATTATTTAGGCTCCTAAAGGAAATAAGACTTCTGTTGGAATGATAACAGTTTTCAAAAATGTTAGTGTGAAGATTACACAGCTTTGAATATGCTAAAAAAATTACTATGCACTTTAAATGTGATTCTATGATATTTAAATTGTATCTCAATAAATACGTTTTAAAAACATTCTAATCAGATGTTCAGTATTTTACATAAAATAATAGAGGTTTGTGGTTTCTTAAAAGTATAGTTTCCAATGATTATAGTAAATATTTATATTAATATATATAAAAATAAATTGTCAGCATTAGCCTAAGACTGCATCAGAAATGTTATCTTGGCATTGCAGAAACAAAGCGTGGCAGGAAGAAAGTTTCCAGTGACACTGCATTTTAAAATATTAAGAAACCAAACAGTAATGTGGCAGATCAATGCAATGGGAAAAAATTAGCAAAGTATTTTTTATTGCTAGTCAAGGAGTAGGCATCTTTTAATATCATGGCTACAATCACCATCTGCAGTGATTTGGGAGCTCAAAAAAAATAAAGCCTCACATTGTTTCCACTGTTTTCCCATCTATTTCCCCTGAAGTGATGGGACCAGATGCCATGATCTTAGTTTTCTGAATGCTGAGCTTTAAGCCAACGTTTTCACCCGCCTCTTGCACTTTCATCAAGAGGCTTTTGTGTTCCTCTTCACTTTCTGTCATAAGCGTGGTATCATCTGCCTATTTGAGGTTATTGATATTTCTCCTGGAAATCTTGATTTCAGCTTGTGCTTCTTCCAGCCCAGAGTTTCTCGTGATGTAGTCTGCATATAAGTTAAATAAGCAGGGTGACAATATACACCCTTGATGTACTCCTTTTCCTACTTGGAACCAGTCTGTTGTTCCATGTCTAGTTCTAACTGTTGCTTCCTGACCTGCATAGTTATGACCAAACTAGATAGCATATTAAAAAGCAGAGACATTACCTTGCCAACAAAAGTCCATCTAGTCAAGTCTATGGTTTTTCCAGTGGTCATGTATGGATGTGAGAGTTAAACTGTGAAGAAAGCTGAGTGCCAAAGAATTGATGCTTTTGAACTGTGGTGTTGGAGAAGACTCTTGAGAGTCCCTTGGAATGCAAGGAGATCCAACCAGTCCATCCTAAAGGAGAGCAGTCCTGGGTGTTCATTGGAAGGACTGATGCTAAAGCTGAAACTCCAATACTTTGGCCACCTCATGCGAAGAGTTGACTCATTGGAAAAGACCCTGATGCTGGGAGGGACTGGGGGCAGGAGGAGAAGGGGACGACAGAGGATGAGATGGCTAGATGGCATCACCGACTCGATGGACATGAGTTTGGGTAAACTCTGGAAGCTGGTGATGGACAGGGAGGCATGACGTGCTGCGATTCACGGAGTTGCAAAGAGTCAGACACTACTAAGCAACTGAACTGAGCTGAATTGAATGCACAGGTATCCCCTTCCCTAGAAATTCTTAAGAGTTACACATTCTTTGTTCAGTTTTAATGACAACGAACACAACAAGTCTGCATTATACAAAAATATCAATACATTGTTCACATACAGATAGTCCCTTACATATGATGACTTGACTTGCAACTTTTGACTTTAATGCACTGATATGAAAGCAATCCATTCATAACACCATTATATGTTGAGGACTATCTATATTTTAAAGGACATCAAAAGATACACATGAAAAGGTGATATTTATCATATGAAAGTTATGTATCAATAAAAAATAAAAATGAAAATCAAGATTCATAAATTTAAAGGTTTAAACTACCCTATGTGCTTTGCCAATTTAGTAATCTAAACACTGACAGTAAGAGTTTAACATTTTTATACCAATTTGACATTGCTGTGACATCATGAGTATAAAATAAGTTAGTTCTTGTTTTGTTTTTTTTAACAAAAATAGAAAGTGGTTTATTGATTACATAAGATTTCAGCTCTAATAATATATAATATAAACTTTAAGAATTAGAAATAAATTCTAATTCTTGTTCTTGTTAAAATAATATTGAGTAGCATCTATCACCTGTTAATTAGACAATCCTAGTAGAACCTTTCTGCAATGTTTAATATCTTAAAGTGAATTTATCAAATATAGTCTCAGTGTGTGTAAAGACTCTTTGGTATTTAGTTTTTTTGCAGAGATATTTCCTCATGGTGCAGCAGCCTGTATACAAATCAATACACTGCTTTTTGCATAGAGAAAAATTTATCTCCCTGATTATTCACCCTTCTCAAATAAATAAATAAATAAAAGAAGCAACAAAACAGTGTTTAGTAACATGGTACAACTTATGAACTATTCACAGCTAATATATTTCAAATTTCTCTTTTTTTCTGTGAAAGCATATCATACACCCTTGTAGAGGTACATGCAATGTCACATTGGTTATTTAGGAGATAATTTATGCTGAGAATTTTGAACTACAAAACGTTATGCAATTGTGTTTATGTAAAGTAAGGAACCAGACTGTTCTTAACATTTTAATGATAGAAACTCAACATTCATTGTTTACATTTTGTATTTTTTAATAATTTAATGCCTTCATACAAGTATGGGAATGTGTTTTTTATTGAGAAATAAAAAGATCCAAAGATGAAAATAAAAGTTAAAAAACACAGTTTCACTAGATTGTTACTATATGCTTCATAGTTTTTAACAATCATTATCAAAGACGGTGATGATATTTGAAAGTTATCACTTTCATTTGAACACTTTACAAATTTGATAAATTGCTTAAAATTTTATTATGTTCCATTCAAATGGAATTTATAGAAATTTAAAATTTTCTATGCATTAAAAGAAAACATGCAAAAATATATGAACCCAAAATCTGTTTTTTTCATTGAAAGTTGTATATTTAAATATAATTTACAAATGAAGTATCTAGAATTAGCAACCAACAAGCAAATTTTGAAAATACTGCACTATTTATTCATGTGAATAAATTACATTAAATCTCTTCTTTTAATGTCATCAACATATATGCATGAGAATGATTTTTCTTCATTGGATGATATTGAAACAAAACATAGAAACAATTTAAATATCCATTATCCTTTGTGAATACCATTATCATCAGTCTAAGATTAGATAAATTGATGTGCAAGAAACAAGATCATTGTTACACTAAACTACTTTAAACATTGACATAGTGTGTGTTCAAAGTGTGTCTATCCACTTAATATGGTAAGTCATTGTCTCAATGATAATTTCTAAGTATAATTGCAGAATGACAAAACATTTCAAGTATAACACTGACTCCAGCATTAAGTGCCTGTGTGTGCTTGTGCTCTTTCAATGAACAATGTTTACAGTTTTCTGTTACATTTTTTCTGACTGCGTTTACTGAAATGTGATTTCCTATGGAGAAGGCAATGGCACCCCACTCCAGTCCTCTTGCCTGGGAAATCCCATGGACGGAGGAGCCTGGTAGGCTGCAGTCCATGGGGTCGCTAAGAGTCGGACACGACTAAGAGACTTCACTTTCACTTCATTTTCATGCATTGGAGAAGGAAATGGCAACCCACTCCAGTGTTCTTGCATGGAGAATCCCAGGGACAGAGGAGCCTGGTAAGAGACCGTCTATGGGGTGTCACAAAGTCAGACATGATTGAAGCGACTTAGCAGCAGCAGCAGCAGCAGGATCTTATAATTAAAAAAAAAAAAAAATCTGCTTGCAATTTGTATATTTTTTTTAATTTTTAACTCATCTTTTAGGAAATACTTTTGTTACAATCAAAATAAAACAGATAAATGATGATCTTATATGCAAGGCAGCAAAGGGGACACAGAAGTAAAGAACAGACTTTTGGACTATGTGGGAGAAGGCAAGGGAGGGATGATTTTAGAGAACAGCATTGAAACAACTATATTACCCTATGTAAAATAGATGACCAGTGCAAGTTCCATGCATGAAGCAGGGCTTAAAGCTGGTGCTCTGGGACAATCCAGAGAGATGGGGTGGGGAGAGAGGTGGGAGCGGGGTTTAGGATGGGAGACACATGTACACTCATGACTGATTCATGTCAATGCATAGCAAAAATCATCACAATATTGTAAAGGAATGATCCTCTAATTAAAATAAATTAATTAATTAAAAATAAGTAAAACAGTTTAGAAAAAACAATTTTTTTAATTGTTGACTATCACAGATGTTTAAACAGTACCTAAAAGGGCACCTCCTCTGTCCCTCTTCTTGCCAAAGACTTTCTCAGAAGAAAAAGAACCAAGGATGTGCCCACTAGAAATTCACATTCTTCTCTGCTAAACAAGTCTCCTCGAAACTGGGAACTTTGACTTCTGAACCAAAAAGTTCTCAGACCACTTCCAGGTCTTCTGTTAAGCTCTTCCCCAGGTCTGACCTCACGAGGACAGATTATACCCCTATTTTGTGCATCCTTTACTCTGAAAGTGATTAAATGGAAGTGTTTCAGGTCCTGTTAAATTTGTGGACTAGAGTGTCCATATATGTGTGAAAGAAGCTAAAACATACACTCCAAGTTGTTGAAGAGAATGGGACAAGATGTTTGCCTGGGGTTAGTGGAAGAGATGTATTTTTCTAGAGAGCCATGTATCTAAGGAGCATCTGGCAACTCAGGCCACTTGAAAAATGTATTTGTCAAGATGGAAGAGTAGAACTTTTTTTATCTAACAATTCAATAACTTCATTAAAACTTTTAAATATTTAGACATATTGAATGTACATCTCCATGTGTATGTGAGCTAAATCGCTTAGTTGTATCTGACTTTTTGCGACCCCATGGAGTGTAGCCAACCAGGTTCTTCTGTCCATTGGGTTTTACATTAAGAACACTGGAGTGGGCTGCCTTTTCCTCCTCCCTGACCCAGGGATCCGACCCACATCTCCTGTGTCTCCAGCACTGGCAGATGGAGTCTTTACAAGTGAGACATCTAGTAAGTCCTATTTCTTTGTGTACTCCTTCCCTAATAATAGGAAATGGACAGAGTAGGTCTGAAAATCACAACTTATGATCAATGTTCATTTATTCATTCAGCAAATATTGATTTAATTCCTACCATGTGCTAGGCACTTCTTGTTCATTTCAGTTCAGTCACTCACTTATGTGCAACTCTTTGTAACCCGATGGACTGCAGCACACGAGGCCTCCCTGTCCATCACCAACTCCTGGAGCTCATGTCTGAGTTGGGGATTCCATACAACCATCTCATCCTTTGTTGTCCCCTTCTCCTGCCTTCAATCTTTTCCCTCATCAGGGTCTTTTTCAATTAGACCCTTTTTCAATGAGTTATTTCTTCCCATCAGGTGGACAAAGTATTAGAGTATCATCTTCAGCATCAGTCCTTCTAATGAATATTCAGGACTAATTTCCATTAGGATTGACTGATTTGATCTCCTTGCAGTCCAAAGGACTTTCAAAAGTCTTCTCCAACACCACAGTTCAAAAGCATCAATTTTTCAGCAGTCAGCTTTCTTTATGGTCCAACTCTCACATTCATACAAGATTACTGGAAAAACCATAGCTTTGACTATACAGACATTTGTTGACAAAGCAATGTCTCTGCTTTTTAATATGCTGTCTATATTGGTCATAGTTTATCTTCCAAGGAGCAAGCATCTTTTAATCCCATGGATACAGTCACCATCTGCAGTAATTTTGGAGCCCAAGAAAATAAAGTCTGTCACTGTTTCCATTGCTTCCTCATTTATTTGTCATGAAGTAATGGGACCAAATGCCATGATCTTAGTTTTTTGAATTTTGCATTTTGAGTCTTTTTTTTTTTTCCACTTGCCTTTATCACTTTCATCAGGAGGCTCTTTAGTTCCTCTTCACTTTCTGCCATAAGAGTGGTGTCATCTGCCTATATGAGGTTATTCATGTTTCTCCCTGAAATTTTGATTCCACCTTGTGCTTCATCCAGCCTGGCATTTCACATAATATATTTTGTATATAAGTTAAATAAGCAAGGTGATGATATACAGCCTTGACATACTCCTTTCCCAATTTGTAACTAGTCCTTGTTCTATGTCCAGTTCTAACTGTTGCTTCTTGACCTGCATACAGATTTCTCAAGAGACAGGTCAGGTGGTCTGGTATTCCCATTTGGAATTCACAGTTTGTTGTGATCCACACAGTCAATGGTTTGGTGTAGTCAGCGAAGCAGAAATAGATGTGTTTCTGGAATTCTCTCTCTTTTTCTATGATCCAGAAGATGTTGGCAACTTGGTCTATGGTTCCTCTGCCTTTTCTAAATCCAGCTGGAACATCTGGAATTTCTTGGTTCATGTACTTTTGAACCTTGCTTGTAGAATTTTGAGCCTTACTTTGCTAGCATGTGAGATCAGTGCAATTGTGCTGTAGTTTAAATTGTGGGCAGGTCCAGAGGAAGCACAAACCTGGCACATCTCAGGCTTTTGGGTTTAGGTCTTCTTGGCAACCCACTCCAGTACTCTTGCCTGGAAAATCCCATGGACGGAGGAGCCTGGTAGGCTGCAGTCTATGGGTTTGCTAAGAGTCGGACACAACTGAGCGAGTTCACTTTCACTTTTCACTTTCATGCATTGGAGAAGGAAATGGGAACCCACTCGTGCTCTTGCCTGGAGAATCCCAGGGACGGGGGGGCCTGGTGGGCTGCCTCTATGGGGTCGCACAGAGTCAGACACTACTGAAGCAACTTAGCAGCAGTAGCAGCAGCTGGTGCCAGTGGCCAGGGAGCCTGATACAGCAGCCACTGGAGTGGGGCACAGGCTTCAAGCAAAAAGGGTAGGTCAAGCTGGCCACAGTGGCCAGAGCCCAGTGCTCCCTCCTCCTCCTTCTCCTTCTCCTCCTCTAGTCTGCAAAGGGCACTTCTTGAGATGTTGAGAATATAGAGGTGAATCAAAACAAAAGTTGTACTTTTCAAAAACTTCATTTTTCTGAGGAAAAATGTGCTCCATTTATAAACTTGAACATACCCATATTAAATGCCACACTCATTTTACTTCTGGAGATTTTTAAAATTAATCTCTTACATATATACATGATGATGCATAGAAATATATTTATATCAAAAAATATGACATAAAAGTATACCAAAGGTATTTAATCAATAAACTGTGGAATATTTATGTGTAATACTATACAACACTAATAAAGAAACAAATGAACTAGGTATACACATATATAACAAGTGTTGGTGAATGCATGAAGGAAAAGAAGTCCTATGTTGTTGGTAGATATATAAATTAGCTTAGTCACTATGGAAAACAATATGGAGATTTGAAAAAATTTTAAAAATAAAACTACAATTTTTTTCCAGCAGTCCCATATCTGGGTATATATGTAAAGAGAATAAAATTAGTATATCGAGGAGATATATGCACACCCATGTACATTGCAATATTATTCACAATAGCCAAGACATGGAAACAACTTAAGTGTCAATGCATGAAGAAAATGAATAATTTATACAATAATAATATAATAGATTTTATTATATCATTATGTGTTATAAGTATGGGGCTTCTCAGGTGGCATTAGTAGTAAAGCACATGCCTGCCAATGCAAGAGACATAAGAGATGTGTGTTTGATCCTAGGGTTGGGGGATCCTCTGGAGGAGGGCATGGCATCCCACTCCAGTGTTCTTGCCTGGAGAATCCCCATGGATACAGGAGCCTGGAGGGCTACAGTCCATAGAGTCACAATGAATCAGACATGACTGAGGTAACTTAGCACACAAGCATTCATGTATATGAGTGCATTGTAATTGTATGCTTATATATTATACATTATATATATATATATATATATATATATATATATATATATATATATACACACACACACACACACATAAACACACACAAACTGGGATATATATGTATGTATATATATGCACACATATATGCATGTGTACATATATGGGATATAGTAGGATATTATTTGCCAGAAACAAAGAAATACTGTCATTTGTGACATGATGGACATATCAGGACGTTATGCTAAATGAGATAAGCCACACACAGAAAAGCAAATACTGACTGGTATCAGTTCAGTTCAGTTGCTCAGTTATGTCCAACTCTTTGCAACCTCATGAATCGCAGCACGCCAGGCCTCCCTGTCCATCACCAATTCCCGGAGTTCGCTCAGACTCACGTCCATCGAGTCAGTGATGCCATCCAGCCATCTCATCCTCTGTCATCCCCTTCTCCTCCTGCCCCCATCAGAGTCTTTTCCAATGAGTCAACTCTTGGCATGAGGTGGCCAAAGTACTGGAGGTTAAGCTTTAGCATCATTTCTTCGAAAGAAATCCCAGGGCTGATCGCCTTCAGAATGGACTGGTTGGATCTCCTTGCAGTCCAGGGGACTCTCAAGAGTCTTCTCCAACACCACAGTTCAAAAGCATCAATTCTTTGGTGCTCAGCTTTCTTCACAGTTCAACTCTCACATCCATACATGACCACTGGAAAAACCAAAGCCTTGACTAGACAGACCTTTGCTGGCAAAGTAATGTCTCTGCTTTTCAATATACTGTCTAGGTTGGTCATAACTTTCCTTCCAAGGAGTAAGCATCCTTTAATTTCATGGCTGCAATCACCATCTGCAGTGATTTTGGAGCCCCAAAAAATAAAGTCTGACACTGTTTCCACTGTTTCCCCATCTATGTCTCATGAAGTGATGGGACCGGATGCCATGATCTTCATTTTCTGAATGTTGAGTTTTAAGCCAACTTTTTCACTCTCCTCTTTCACCTTCATCAAGAGGCTTTTTAGTTCCTCTTCACTGTCTCCCATAAGGGTGGTGTCATCTGCATATCTGAGGTTATTGATATTTCTCCCTTCAATCTTGATTCCAGCTTGTGCTTCTTCCAGCCCAGCGTTTCTCATGATGTACTCTGCATAAAAGTTAAATAAGCAGAGTGACAATATACAGCCTTGACATACTCCTTTTTCAGGCAAATACTATCTGGTATCACCTACATGTAAAATAGAGGAAAGTCAAACTCAAGGAATAAATGTAGAATATTGTTTATAAAGTACTGAAGTGGGGGAAAGGAAGAGCTATTAGTCAAAGGATATAAACTTTCTATTTTAAGCTGAATTAATTATATAAACATACAGCACGGTTCAGTTCAGTTAATTTCAGTCCCTCAGTCGTGTCTGACTCTTTGCGACCCCATGAACTGCAGCACAGCAGGCCTCCCTCTCCATCACCAACTCCCAGAGTCCACCCAAACCCATGTCCATCGAGTTGGTGATGCCATCCAACCATCTCATCCTCTGTCATCCACTTCTCCTGCCCTCAATATTTTCCAGCATCAGGGTTTTTTCAAGGAATGATCTCCTTTAGCATGGACTGTTTGGATCACCTTGCAGTCCAAGGGACTCTTAAGAGTCTTCTCCAACACCACAGTTCAGAAGCATCAATTCTTCGGGGCTCAGCTTTCTTTATAGTCCAACTCTCACATCCATACATTACCACTGGAAAAATCATAGCCTTAACTATACGGACCTTTGTTGACAAAGTAATGTCTCTGCTTTTTTTTATACTATCTAGGTTGGTCATAATTTTCCTTCCAAGGACTAAGTGTCTTTTAATTTCATGGTTTCAATCACCACCTGCAGTGATTTTGGAATCCAGAAAAATAAAATCAGCCACTGTTTCCACTGTTTCCCCATCTATTTATGGGACTAGATTCCATGATCTTAGTTTTCTGAATGTTGAGCTTTAAACCAGCTTTTTCACTCTCTTCTTTCACTTTCATCAAGAGGCTCTTTAGTTCTTCTTCACTTGGTGCCATAAAGGTGGTGTCATCGGCATATCTGAGGTTATTAATATTTCTCCTGGAAATCTTATTCAAACTTGTGCTTCCTCCAGCCCAGCATTTTTTCATGATGTACTCTGCATATAAGTTAAACGAGCATGGTGACAAATACAGCCATCATAGTCAACAAAAGAGTCAGAAATGCAGTACTTGGATGCAATCTCAAAAATGACAGAATGATCGCTGTTCATTTCCAAAGCAAACCATTCAATATCATGGTAATCCAAGTCTATGCCCAACCAGAAATGCTGATGAAGTGGAAGTTGAAATGTTCTATGAAGACCTACAAGACCTTCTACAACTGACACCCCAAAAAGATGTCTTTTTCATTATAAGGGACTGGAATGCAAAAGTAGGAAGTCAAGAAACACCTGGAGTAACAGGCAAATTTCGCCTGGGATTACAGAATAAAGCAGGGTTAAGGCTAATAGAACTTTGCCAAGAGGACACACTGGTCATAGCAAACACCCTCTTCCCACAGCACAAGAGAAGACTCTACACTTTGACATCACCAGATGGTCAACACCGAAATCAGATTGATTATATTCTTTGCAGCCAAAAGTGGAGAACTTCTATACAGTCAGCAAAAAACAAGACTGGGAGCCGAATGTAGCTCAACATGAACTCCTTATTGCCAAATTCATACTTAAATTAAAGAAAGTGGGGGAAAACCATTAGACCCTTAAGGTATGACCTAAATCAAATCCCTTATGAGTATACAGTGCAAGTGAGAAATATATTTAAGGGACTAGATCTGATAGAGTGTCTGATGAACTATGGATGAAGGTTTGTGACATTGTACAGGAGACAGGAATCAAGACCATCCTCAAGAAAAAGAAATACAAAAAAGCAAAATGGCTGTCTGAGGAGGCCTTTCAAATAGCTGTGAAAAGAAGAGAAGCGAAAAGCAAAGGAGAAAAGGAAAGATATACCCATTTGAATGGAGAGTTCCAAGGAATAGCAAGGAGAGATAAGAAAGCCTTTCTCAGAGCTCAAAGCAAAGAAATAAAGGAAAACGATAGAATAGGAAAGACTAGAGATATCTTCAAGGTAATTAGAGATACCAAGGGAACATTTCATGCAAAGATGGGCTCAATAAAGGACAGAGATAGTAGGGCCATAACAGAAGCAGAAGATATTAAGAAGAGGTGGCAAGAATACACAGAAATGTACAAAAAAAGATCTTCATGACCCAGATGATCACAATGGTGTGTTCATTCACCTAGAGCTAGACATCCTGGAATGTGAAAGTCAAGTGGGCCTTAAGAAGCATCACTACGAACAAAGCTAGTAGAGGTGATGGAATTCCAGTTGAACTATTTCAAATCCTGAAAGATGATGCTGTGAAAGTGCTGCACTCAATATGTCAGCAAATTTGGAAAACTCAGCAGTTGGCACAGGATGGGAAAAGGTCAGTTTTCATGCCAATCCCAATGAAAGGCAATGCCAAAGAATGTCAAACTACAGCACGGTAACTGTAAATAATACTGTGTTGTACACTTGAATGTTGCCTAAAGTAGATCCTAAGTGTTCTCACCACAGAAATAAAAAAGGTAACTATGTGTGATGATGGATGTGATAATTAGCTTGATTGCAGTAGTCATTTCACAATGTATATGCATGTCAAACGATTACTTTGTACATCTTCTGTTCCATTCAGTCTCTCAGTTGTGTCCTACTCTGCGACCCCATGGACTGCAGCACACCAATGATGAACAGGCTTCCCTGTTCATCACCAACTCCCGGAGTTAATTGAAACTCATATTCATTGAGTCAGTGATGCCATCCAACCATCTAATTCTCTGTCATCCCCTTCTCCTCCCGCCTTCAATCTTTCCCAGCATCAGGGTCTTTTCAATGAGTCAGTTATTTGCATCAGGTGGCCAAAGTATTGGAGTTTCAGCTTCAGCTTTCAGTGAATATTCAGGACTGATTTCCTATCCTTTCCATCCTTCCTAGGATGGACTGGTTGGATCTCCTTGCAGTGCAAGGGACTCTTAAGAGTCTTCTCCAAAACCACAGTTCAAAAGCATCAATTCTTCAGCACTCAGCTTTCTTTATAGTCCAACTCTCACATCCATACATGACTACTGGAAAAACCATAGGTTTGACTAGAGGGATCGTTTTGGGAAAAGTAATGTCTTTGCTTTTTAATAATTCTCAAGGTTGGTCATAACTTTTCTTCCAAGGAGCAAGTGTTTTTTTGTTTGTTTGTTTGTTTGTTTTTAATTTCATGGATGCAGTCACCATCTCCAGTGCTTTTGGAGCCGTCCCCCCCCCCCAAAAAAAAAAAGTCAGCCACTGTTTCCACTGTTTTCCTGTCTATTTGGCATGAAGTGATGGGACCACAAGCCATGATCTTAGTTTTCTGAATGCTGAACTGTAAGCCAACTTTTTCACTCTCCTCTTTCACTTTTATCAAGAAGCTCTTTGGTTCTTCTTCACTTTCTGCCATAAGGATGGTGTCATCTGCATATCTGAAGTTATTGATATTTCTCCCGGCAATCTTGATTCCAGCTTGTGCTTCATACAGTCCAGTATTTCTCATGATATACTCTGCATATAAGTTAAATAAGCAGGGTGAAAATATACAGCCTTGATGTACTCCTTTCTCTATGTGTAACCAGTCTGTTTTTCCATGTCCAGTTTTAATTGTTGCTTCTTGACTTGCATACAGATTTCTCAGGAGGCAGATCAGGTGGTCTGGTATTCCCATCTCTTGAAGAATTTTCCATGTTTTTTTTTTTTTTTTTTTTTTTTTGTGATCCACACAGTAAAAGGCTTTGGCATAGTCAATGAAGCAGAAGTAGATGTTTTTCTGGAATTTCCTTACTTTCTCTCTGACCCAACAAATGTTGGCAATTTGATCTGTGGTTCCTCCAGATTTTCTTTTTTTTTTTTAATTTTATTTTATTTTTAAACTTTACATAATTGTATTAGTTTTACCAAATATCAAAATGAATCCATCACAGGTATACATGTGCTCCCCATCCTGAACCCTCCTCCCTCCTCCCTCCCCATACCACCCCTCTGGGTCGTCCCAGTGCACTAGCCCCAAGCATCCAGTATCGTGCATTGAACCTGGACTGGCATCTCATTTCATACATGATATTTTACATGTTTCAATGCCATTCTCCCAAATCTTCCCACCCTCTCCCTCTCCCACAGAGTCCATAAGACTGTTCCATACATCAGTGTCACTTTTGCTGTCTCGTACACAGGGTTATTGTTATCATCTTTCTAAATTCCATATATATGCGTTAGTATACTGTATTGGTGTTTTTCCTTCTGGATTACTTCACTCTGTATAATAGGCTCCAGTTTCATCCACCTCATTAGAACTGATTCAAATGTATTCTTTTTAATGGCTGAGTAATACTCCATTGTGTATATGTACCACTGCTTTCTTATCCATTCATCTGCTGATGGACATCTAGGTTGCTTCCATGTCCTGGCTATTATAAACAGTGCTGCGATGAACATTGGGGTACACGTGTCTCTTTCCCTTCTGGTTTCCTCAGTGTGTATGCCCAGCAGTGGGATTGCTGGATCATAAGGCAGTTCTATTTCCAGTTTTTTAAGGAATCTCCACACTGTTCTCCATAGTGGCTGTACTAGTTTGCATTCCCACCAACAGTGTAAGAGGGTTCCCTTTCCTCCACACCCTCTCCAACATTTATGCAGCTTGTTCATCTGGAAGCTCTTGGTTCACATACTGCTGAAACATAGCTTGCAGGATTTTGAGCATAACCTTAGTAGCATTAGAAATGAGGGTAATTGTTTAGTAGTTTGAATATTCTTTGGCACTGCCCTTCTTTGGGATTGGAATAAAAAACACATTTTCTAATCCTGTGGCCACTGCTAGGTTTTCCAAATTTGCTGACATGCTGAGTGAAGAATTTTAATACCACCATCTTTTTAGGATTTTAGATAGTTTAACTGGATTTCCACCACCTCCATTGGCATTGTTTGTAGTAATGCTTTCTAAAGCCCACTTAACTTCAGTCATAAAATCTGTATACCCTAGGTAAAGAAGTCTGTTTTGATCTCTCATAACCTTGATAGTTCATGCTATAGCATCCTACATTAAGTAAATTCTTCAATAATACTTATTACAAATAAATATATATATATATATATGGGATATTTTAGTAAATATATTTGAGGGACTATTCTTTGTGCTTTCACAGAGCATTAGATGTATAAATGATAGTAATACATTTTAGTTTCATAAAATTTAGTTTAATAAAATTTCACTGGTTTATGACTTGATTCTGACTTTTACTAATGTGAACTATGCTAATTGAAAGTAAAATAAATAAAATCAAAATTAAATAAAAAATAAAATAACAATTTGATATCTTTCCATGGATACAAATCAAAATACAGAACATTAATATTTTCAGTAAAAGAAGATTATTTTTAATGACTCATTAATTCACTAATCCAATTATTTTTACAACAAATACTTGATAAGTGTCTATTCTGTGTACGGTAATAACTTACATAGATTTCCAAATAGACTTAAATTTTATAACAAAAAGAGAACTTAATTAAAATCGAGTTAACAAATCCTTTAGACTTTAACTCAGTAAGATTTAATTGATAGATAATTTTTTAAATTCCTTTTGTTTCTATAATATCCTTCCATGAAATGGTTAAGCCCATTGTTTTTATTATATGCAAAATACATTTTAATCTTTGTCTTTTAATGCATTTTAATAAATCAGGGTTTAGGAAGTTCATTTAGAATATTATAAGCATATCTCTGTCTTTACTGTAGTCCCCATTGAAAGAGTAAACCAGTGACCCTGATCCACTTCTATTTATTCCCAAAGGATTAATCTAATTTTGCTTTCTCATAAGAGATTTTCACATAAAATTATTATTTTAATACTCCAGAGTAATCTGACATTTTATTCCTTATTCATTATACATCAAACAGTTTGCTTTCTGGCATTCATCTTGCCCTCTTTTGGCTGAAGTAAATTTGTTTTAAAATTACATTTAAGATTCACAGAGATCAGATGACTTTGGCAGAAATGCTTCCTTCCTCTGTTTTACAAAACTCACAAAATGGCTTTTAACATGCTTATTTATGATCCTTTGACAAAAACTCACAAATTGTACTACAACTTTCACTGTTTATGGAAATTTTTAAGTATATTTTGAACTCAAGCTTAGCTTTATCAAGGGTTATGACTAAATTGGCATGAATACTCATATCTAAGTGTTACCAAATAGCCCAGAGATTGTTTCATAAGCCATTACTTTTCCTGATCATATGAAATATGTATGCATGACTGTGTATACATATACACATAACATGCATATATATATATATATGTTATATATATGTATGTTATATATATATATATATATATATGTGTGTGTGTGTGTGTGTGTGTATTTCCCTATAAAATTAACCTTCATATTTATTCCCCTCATAGCAGGTTTGACTGGTGTTTTGTTAGGAGGCTGGGAGGGAAGTCACTGAGCATTCCTATTTGGAGCTGTTCACCTGTATGTATGCTCTATTGTGCCACCTTTCATCCATTGTGTGAGTTCTCTAATTATGCTAATGTTGGCACTGCTGTAGGTCCCACCTTAAAGTGGGTATGCCAACAATTAGCCTGATGTCTCTCAGGCATTGCTTTTACCAGGCCACCGGAGTAGATTCACCGAAGTCAGGTCCCAGGGTTGAAGTAACCATGCACATGTTCTTGTTGTGAGTGTCATGGCGGCAGCTTAGACTTCAGCCTGGCCCAACTCCCACATGTATGAGCTCACAGTCTACAGCCACTAAATCTAGGTCTGTCTTGGCTGTGGGAACACTCATCTATTTAGACATTGTGTAGGCACTGAGTTTTTACCAAGTGGTTGTGAGGGTGTCAATTCACAGTTTGTGCAGCTGCGAGGAGAGGTTTTGGCTTTTCTTCGTTAGTTACACTGCCCCTGGACTCAGCTGTGGTTTCAGCTCCACCTCTGTGTGTAGGCCACCCCCAGCCATCTGCTCCTGAGGCCGCCCAAGAGCACTGGGGTCTGCCCGCTGAGGACAGGGCGTGGAGGTGTCATGGATGCAGAGGTTGTGGGACCCCTAGCAGCGACAAATATACAGGGAAGAAAGTGGCCACAGGCACAAGAATTCTGGCCCTGGTGGGAGAATTTCCTAGCTTCCAGCCAACGGCTTGAGGTGGCCAGCCGCAAGGAGGCCTTTCCAAGCACTTAGTGGGGCAAGGGGAAGTACATAGGGAGAAACACTGCAGTGGCGGCTTCAGTTCTTATATGTCACTCAATAATGGCTTCCGTCTTCTACAGTAGTCTGTGTTTCCTCCCCAAGCATTTCCATGTTGCAAATTTCCTTACTCCTGTTCCCTCAGGCTATCTCCTTGGATCCACCAGCAGCCTTCTCCCTGGGTTTGCTCTCTAATCCCTGCATTCCTGCACCCAGCTCCTGTGCATAGCAGTGGACACACATCCCAGACTGGGGCACGCAGGGCTGTGGCACAACCATCTGTGTAAGTCTCACTCTGTCTTGTTTGCCACAGACTGATTGTTTCACTATCATCCAGCAGCCCCAGATGCTCCCCATCATTACCAACGCATCTCTCCACCACCACCCCCACCACCCCCGATCCCCCGCCAACACCCTGTGAGGCGATTTCTCGGTTATATGGGGATCTTATTGTCCTTTCTTCGTTTTCTGAATGTTGAGCTTTAAGCCAACTTTTTCACTCTCTGCTTTCACTTTCATCATGAGGCTTTTTATTCCTCTTCACTTTCTGCCATAAGGGTGGTGTCATCTGCATATCTGAGGTTATTGATATTTCTCCCGGTAATCTTGATTCCAGCTTGTGTTTCTTCCAGTCCAGCGTTTCTCGTCTTATATGCAGATGTACTCTGCATATAAGTTAAATAAGCAGGGGTCATGGCATCCGGTCCCATCACTTCATGGGAAATAGATGGGGAAACAGTGGAAACAGTGTCAGACTTTGTTTTTCTGGGCTCCAAAATCACTACAGATGGTGACTGCAGCCATGAAATTAAAAGACGCTTACTCCTTGGAAGGAAAGTTATGACCAACCTAGATAGCATATTCAAAAGCAGAGACATTACTTTGCCAAAAAAGGCTCGTCTAGTCAAGGCTATGGTTTTTCCTGTGGTCATGTATGGATGTGAGAGTTGGTCTGTGAAGAAGGTTGAGTGCCGAAGAATTGATGCTTTTGAACTGTGGTGTTGGAGAAGACTCTTGAGGGTCACTTGGACCGCAAGGAGATCCAACCAGTCCATTCTGAAGTAGGTCAGCCCTGGGATTTCATTGGAAGAACTGATGCTAAAGCTGAAACTCCAGTACTTTGGGCACCTCGTGCGAAGAGTTGACTCATTGGAAAAGACTCTGATTCTGGGAGGGATTGGGGACAGGAGGAGAAGGGGACGACAGAGGATGAGATGGCTGGATGGCATCACTGACTCGATGGACGTGAGTCTGAGCGAACTCCAGGAATTGGTGATGGACAGGGAGGCCTGGCGTGCTGCGATTCATGGGGTCGCAAAGAGTCGGACACGACTGAGCAACTAATCTGATCTGATCTGATTGTCCTTTCTAGCCCAAGGTCTTTGGCTAGTGTTCAACTGGTACTCTGTGAGAATTGTGCCATCTGTAGATGCAATTTTGATACATCTGTGGAGAGAGTAGGAGGAACTCAACATCCTTCTACTCCTCTACCATCTTGTTTCCCCCTGTTAACATTTTCTTAATTTTTTTTTCATTGAAAACAAGTCAATCATTTCTAAAAGGTTAGATTCATTCTAAGCTATGGTATCTATGAAATCATGAATTTTTTATGCCAGTTATGGTTACTTTAATTTGCATTAAAATGGATATAACAACAATACAAATTTTTTAAAAAGTTTACCTGTATCACTTAAAAATAATCTCACATATTCAGCACGTACATAGACAAAATAATGTATGCAAAGATTGTTTTCCTTGTCTCACAAATGTCAGTTGTAGGCTAAACCTGAAAAAAAAAGAAATGAAATCTTAAATGTCTTCTTTTATAGAGACATAAGAAAACCTATGATAAATTGGTTGAGGCATCTCCCTTCAGTTTAGCTCAATTCAGTCACTCAGTCGGGTCCCAATCTTTGCGGCCTCATGAATCGCAGCATGCCAGGCCTCCCTGTGCATCACCAACTCCCGGAGTTTGCTCAAACTCAAGTCCATCGAGTCAGTGATGCCATCCAGCCATCTCATCCTCTGTCGTCCCCTTCTCCTCCTGACCCCAATCCCTCCCAGCATCAGGGTCTTTTCCAATGAGTCAACTCTTCGCATCAGGTGGCCAAAGTATTGGAGTTTCAGCTTTAGCATCACTCCTTCCAAAGAACACCCAGGACTGATCTCCTTTAGGATGGACTGGTTGGATCTCCTTTCAGTCCAAGTGACTCGCAAGAGTCTTCTCCAGCACTACATTTCAAAAGCATCAATTCTTCGGCACTCAGCTTTCTTCACAGTCCAACTCTCACATCCATACATGACCACTGGAAAAACCATAGCCTTGACTAAATGGACCTTCGTTGACAAAGTAATGTCTCTAATTTTTAATATGCTGTCTAGGTTGGTCATAACTGTCCTTCCAAGGAGGAAGCGTCTTTTAATTTCATGCCTGCAATCACCATCTGCTGTGATTTTTGAGCCCCCCAATATAAAGTCTGATACTTTTTACACTGTTTCCCCATTTCCCATGAAGTGATGGGACCAGAAGCCATGATCTTCGTTTTCTGAATGTTGAGCTTTATGCCAACTTTTTCACTCTCTTCTTTCACCTTCATCAAGAGGATTTTGAGTTCCTCTTCACTTTCTGCCATAACGGTGGTGTCATCTGCATATCTGAGGTTATTAATATTTCTCCCAGCAATCTTGATTCCAGCTTGTGCTTCCTCCAGCCCAGCGTTTCTCATGAGGTACTCTGCATATAAGTTAAATAAGCAGGGTGACAATATATAGCCTTGACATACTCCTTTTCCTATTTGGAACCAGTCTATCGTTCCATGTCCAGTTCTAACTGTTGCTTCCTGACATGAATATAGGTTTCTCAAAGGCAGGTCAGGTGCTATGATATTCTTATCTCTTTCACAGTTTTCCACAGATTATTGTGATCCACAGAATCAAAGGCTTTGGCATAGTCAATAAAGCAGAAATAGATGTTTTTCTGGAATTCTCTTGCCTTTTCAATGGTCCAGCCAATGTCAGCAGTTTGATCTCTGGTTCCTCTGCCTTTTCTAAAACCAGCTTAACATCTGGAAGTTCATGGTTCACATATTGCTGAAGCCTGGCTTGGAGAATTTTGAGCATTACTTTACTAGCCTGTGAGGTGAGTGCAATTATGCAGTAGTTTGAGCATTCTTTGGCATTGCCTTTCTTTTGGACTGGAATGAAAACTGACCTTTTCCAGTCCTGTGGGCACTGCTGAGTTTTCCAAATTTTTTGGCATATTATGTGGCACTTTCACAGCATCATCTTTCAGGATTTGAAATAGCTCAACTGGAATCCCATCACTTCCACTAGCTTTGTTCGTAGTGATGCTTTCTAAGGCCCACTTGGCTTTCACATTCCAGGATGTCTGGCTCTATGTGAGTGATTACACCATCGTGATTTTCTGGTTCATGAAGATCTTTTTTGTACAGTTCTTCTGTGCATTCTTGCCACCTCTTCTTAATATCTTCTGCTTCTGTTAGGTCCATACCATGTCTGTCCTTTATTGAGCCCATTTGCATGAAATGTTCCTTTGGTATGTCTAATTTTCTTAAAGAGATCTCTAATCTTTCCCATTCTGGTTTTTTTTTTTTTTTTTCTTCTTCTATTTCTTTGCACTAATCATTGAGGAAGGCTGTCTTCTCTCCTTGCTGTTCTCTGGACTCTGACTTCATATGGGAATATCTTTCCTTTTCTCCTTTGCTTTTCACTTCTCTTCTTTTCACAGCTATTTGTAAAGCCTCCTTAGACAGTCATTTTGCTTTTTTGCATTTCTTTTCCATGGGGATGTTCTTGATCCCTGTCTCCTGTACAGTGTAACGAACCTCCGTTCATAGTTCATCAAGAACTCTTTCTATCAGATCTAGTCTCTTAAATCTATTTCTCACTTCCTTTGTATAATCATAAGGGGTTTGATTTAGGCCATACCTGAATGGTCTAGTGGTTTTCCCTACTTTCTTCAATTTAAGTCTGAATTTGGTAATAAGGAGTTCATGATCTGAGCCACAGTCAGCTCCCAGTCTTGTTTTTGCTGACTTCTCCATCTTTGGCTGCAAAGAATATAATTAATCTGATTTCAGTGTTGACCATCTGGTGTCCATGTGTAGAGTCTTCTCTTGTGTTGTTGTAAGAGGGTGTTTGCTATGACTGTGTTCTCTTCGCAAAACTCTATTAGCCTTTGCCCTGCTTCATTCTATAATCCAAGGCCAAATTTGCCTGTTGCTCCAGGTGTTTCTTGACTTCCTACTTTTGCATTCCAGTCCCCTATAATGAAAAGGACATCTTTTTTGGGGGTTAATTCTAAAAGGTCTTGGAGGCCTTCATAGAACCATTCAACTTCAGCTTCTTCAGAGTTACTGGTTGGGGCATAGACTTGGATTACCATGATATTGAATGGTTTTCCTTGGAAACGAACAGAGATCATTCTGTCGTTTTTGAGATTGCATCCAAGTACTGCATTTAGGACTCTTTTGTTGACCATGATGGCTACTCCATTTCTTCTAAGGGATTCCTGCCTACAGCAGTAGATATAATGGTTATCTGAGTTAAATTCACCCATTCCAGTCCATTTTAGTTTGCTGATTCCTAGAATGTCGATGTTCACTTTTTCCATCTCCTGTTTGACCACTTCCAATTTGCCTTGATGCATGGACCTAACATTCCAGGTTCCTATGCAATATTGCTCTTTAAAGCATCAGACGTTGCTTCTATAACCAGTCACATCCACAACTGGGTATTGTTTTTACTTTGGCTCCATCCTTTCATTCTTTCTGGAGTTATTTCTCCACTGATCTCCAGTAGCATATTGGGCACCTACCGACCTGGGGAATTCCTCTTTCAGTATCCTATTATTTTTCCTTTTCATACTGTTCATGAGGTTCTCAAGGCAAGAATATTGAAGTGGTTTGCCATTCCCTTCGCCAGTGGACCACATTCTTTCAGACCCCTCCACCATGACCTGTCCACCTTGGCTGGCCCCGCATGGCATGGCTTAGTTTCACTGAGTTAGACAAGGCTGCATCTCTCTTAATGGTCTTCAAAGGTGAATGTACACAGTGTGACATCCCAAACATTACTCAAACAAAAGATTTTAAAAGGATCTTCAATTTTGGTCCCAAAATAGAGTACTCTGATTCTCTCCGCTGCTTTGTTTATCTCAGTTCAGTTCAGTTCAGTCGCTCAGTCATGTCCGACTCTTTGCGACCCCATGAATCGCAGCACGCCAGGCCTCCCTGTCCATCACCAACTCCCAAAGTTCACTCAGACTCACGTCCATCGAGTCAGTGATGCCATCCAGCCATCTCATCCTCTGTCGTCCCCTTCTCCTGCTGCCCCCAATCCCTCCCAGCATCAGAGTCTTTTTTAATGAGTCAGCTCTTCGCATGAGGTGGCCAAAGTACTGGAGTTTCAGCTTTAGCATCATTCCTTCCAAAGAAATCCCAGGGCTGATCTCCTTCAGAATGGACTGGTTGGATCTCCTTGCAGTCCAAGGGACTCTCAAGAATCTTCTGTAGCACCATAGTTCAAAAGCATCAATTCTTCGGCACTCAGCTTTCTTCACAGTCCAACTCTCACATCCATACATGACCACAGGAAAAACCATAGCCTTGACTAGACGGACCTTTGTTGGCAAAGAAATGTCTCTGTTTTGAATATGCTATCTAGGTTGGTCATAACTTTTCTTCCAAGGAGTAAGCGTCTTTTAATTTCGTGGCTGCAGTCACCATCTGCAGTGATTTTGGAGCCCCCCAAAAATAAAGTCTGACACTGTTTCCACTGTTTCCCCATCTATTTCCCATGAAGTGATGGGACGAGATGCCATGATCTTCATTTTCTGAATGTTGAGCTTTAAGCCAACTGTTTCAGTCGCCTCTTTCACCTTTCTCAAAAGGCTCTTTAGTTCCTCTTTACTTTCTGCCATAAGGGTGGTATCATTTGCATATCTGAGGTTATCAATATTTCTTCCGGCAATCTTGATTCCAGCTTGTGCTTCTTCCAGCCCAGCATTTCTCATGAGGTACTCTGCATATAAGTTAAGTAAGCAGAGTGACAATATACATCTTTGACGTACTCCTTTTCCTATTTGGAATCAGTCTGTTGTTCCATGTCCAGTTTTAACTGTTGCTTCCTGACCTGCATACAAATTTCTCAAGAGGCAGGTCAGGTGGTCTGCTATTCCCATCTCTTTCAGAATTTTTCACAGTTTACTGTGATTCACACAAAGGCTTTATTATAGTCAATAAAGCAGAAATAATGTTTTCTGGAACTCTCTTGCTTTTTTAATTTTTTAACTTTACAATATTGTATTGGTTTTGCCATATATCAACATGAATCCGCCATAGGTGTACACATGTTCCCCATGTTGAACCTTCCTCCCTCCTCCCTCCCCGTACCATCCCTCTGAGTCATCCCAGTGCACCAGCCCCAAGCATCCAGAATCATTCATTGAACTTGGACTGGTGACTCGTTTCGTATATGATATTATTCATGTTTCAATGCCATTCTCCCAAATCATCCCACCCTCACTGTCCCACAGAGTCCACAAGTCTGTTCTATACATTAGTGTCTCTTTTGCTTTTTTGATGATCCATTGGATGTTGGCAATTTGGTCTCTGGTTCCTCTGCCTTTTCTAAAACCAGCTTGAACAACTGGAAGTTCATGGTTCAAGTATTGCTGAAGCCTGTTTATCTCAGGATAAGGTAAAATAGGGAGACTGCAAGAATACTACCAGTGGAGATTTTCAGCACCAGTAGAATTCTTATTGCCATGTTTTTTTTATGCTGGAATTATGCATCGACACCTGACTTAGATCACAGATCTAATATTTACTTGATAAATAAAAGACTTTTTAAAAATGCACATACTTTATGACAATGCAGTAGCTCATATGACTATCTATCTATTGGCATGGAAAGCATGTAAGAGTGTCTTTGTGTTAATCATCCATTTGGAAAATTAGCAGGTGCACAAGAAGACTACAGAAAAGTATACTGCTTGTGTCAGGACTCAAAGGATACCAGAAGGGTTTGATACAAAGCTGGAAATTCTGTAAGTAATCTGACTCCTTCTTCTAAGAAAACCATTTCTGTATACAACCTAGAGCACAATGGTTCAGTAACAGTAATGAATGAAGCAACGTGATCAGCCATCAACTAAACTTTTTAATGAAACACCCATTTTTTTTTTTCACCTGCCTTCAAGCTTCCATACAGATACCAGAAGGGCTTAACTTATAGGGTGAAATTAAACCAGGACCAATTCAAATACCATGCCTTCATTCCAAGAAGGAAGAAAGCAGAGCAGAAAACATCTCATCCTCTTCCCTTCATCAGGAACTGAAGGGACAAGTGGAACAAATAGATTGTGTATGTCAGAGTGTGTCATGGTCTTCGGAGACTTGAACGTGGGGACTGGAGTCGACGAGAAGAAGGATGCAGGAGACCCAAATCTCGAGTGAAACAAGGGTACTTTATTTGCAGAAATGCATGCTTATATATCTTCAATAAAATGATTAATCAGCCAGTAAAAATGAAATTCCACCAGTTGCAACAAAATGGATAGTCCTTTAAGTAAAAGGTCACTGAAGAGAGTCACTCAAGGTAGTCACTGAAGGGAATCCAAGCAGGTGCTCTTTCCCATGATCTCAGTCCTGAGAACTGCATGCAGCTCTGCTCATTCCTATTTTCCAGGAACTGATAAGGAACAGAGTGTCCTTGAGAAATGGCACACAAAGGAAGAAAACATATTGGATCCCTTAAAGTTGAATGTCCCCTGACAAGAGTGGACAAATTTCGAGAAGTAGGTATCAATTTGAGTTTAAAACTGGATGAACGTATAATAATCTAAACTTATGTGGATTTCCAGAATCAGCGTGTCATCAAATGCTCTGCAGCCCATTGGGTAAGAGATAGGTTACCATGACACAACTAGGAAAATGAACAGGAGAAGAAAAAAGAATTGTCTTGTAGTTAAACCTTTCAAATTGAGATAGTGGCGTAATTTGGTTACACTTATTAACAAAACTGAAAAAAAAAAAAGAATATACTGGGAGCAGAGTTCTATTGGCAATTGGCAGTCTCTGAGCACACAACAGTTTAGGAATCCAACATCACAGACTAACTTGGAAGTTAAAAGAGAATTACAAAAGATCCTTATACTTTGATTTGTTCAAGGATGGAGATTATCTTTAATTTTTTTTTCTTCAAAATATTTTAACCCATCTCCTAAAAGATTTTTGACACAGCCCCCTATTTAACCAATGAGACTCTATCTAAAATTAAAGACATTGGCTGATATATTTAAAAAATATATAGGCAAATATTTTTAATAACCCTTTCTTTGGACTTTTTGATAAAAGCTGGCTGGCTACTCTTAACCATAAAGTTTTGGTTACTATATTAGATTCTAATGAGAAGAAAGCTGAAATTAATCTAAAACTGATATAATACAAACACTCTCCATACTGAAGCATTTTAAATTAGATTGCCAACAACAAAACAGTCAGTTCTCTGATATGAATATAAAGTCAGTGTGAGAGAGTCACAAGTGATTGAGCTGAATCAAATTTTCCTTCAAAACTATCATCTATTTCATTATCCAAAATTGCAACTAGATGATAAAACTGAGGTTGGGCTAGTAAATAACCTCTTTAAAGTCATAAATGTGGAAAACTGAAGAACTAAGTGGAATGTCTGTGTGTGATCTTTCAAAATTTCACAACCTCATCTATATCACTCTGCTGTTACTGCTGCTAAGTCACTTCAGTCATGTCCGACTCTGTGCGTCCCCATGGATGGCAACCCATGAGGCTCCCCCGTCCCTGGGATTCTCCAGGCAAGAACACTGGAGTGGGTTGCCATTTCCTTCTCCAATGCATGAAAGTGAAAAGTGAAAGTGAAGTCACTCAGTCACGTCTGACTCTTTGCGACCCCATGGACTGCAGCCCACCAGGCTCCTCCATCCATGGGACTTCCCAGGCAAGAGTACTGGAGTGGGGTGCCATTGCCTTCTCCCATATCACTCTATTTATGATCAAAAACTTTAAAATTGAGTAATTTTTGTATCTTTTTCATACTTTTTAATTCAAGTTCGTATATAAATGCATTTTGAATAACGAGGTCTGTTAAACTTTTAGTGAGACTACATAAACAATAAGCTCAAATTTAATTTAGAACTAAGTACTCTTTTAACAGTGTATATTGAAAAACATTTTCCAAAATTTGAAAACCAGCTGGCCTGTTATCATAATTCTATGAAGTGACTGATTCATTAAGAGAGACAATTTTAATATCAAAATTATAGGTTTCTTTAAGACCTATCAAGAATACCTTTTTAATAGTTTTCAGCCCATGTTGGTTACACTGATCTAGATAATAAATTTTATTTCTTTGGTGTTAGAAATCTTTGATATTATATGGACCTTTTTATATTGTAGACCTCTTTATAGAATTTATAGATATTATACAGACTTCTTTATAGAATTCTAGATCATAAACCTCACCTATTTTAATGCAGCATTAATTTAAATAAAGCTAAAACCAAAGGATATGGCATTTGAAGAGGAGAAAACTTAAAAGAGATAAAATGACCTATTGGCTTTACTTATTTATATTCATTTATTTGTTTATTTATATTAAAGATACATAATAATAAAACATTTGTATCTTGAAAAGTTAGTGTCTTATTCATCAGTATTCATTTAGATTTTACTGGGATGTCTGTTTTTATTTTTTTATTTTTTTAAATTTTATTTTATTTTTAAACTTTACATAATTGTATTAGTTTTGCCAAATATCAAAATGAATCCATCACAGGTATACATGGGACCTAATTAACCTTAAAAGCTTCTGCACATCAAAGGAAACTATCAGCAAGGTGAAAAGACAGCCTTCAGAATGGGAGAAAATAATAGCAAATGAGGCAACTGACAAACAACTCATCTCAAAAATATACAAGCAACTCCTACAGCTCAACTTCATTTAGATTTTAAACCAAGCAAAGATATTTTAGATCTTACTTTGCTTACCTGTTCGTAATTGAAATTGAACTCTGCCCCTTGTCAATCTGTCTCTTGACTTTTTTAAAAGCAAACCCTTTCTGCAATTCATCTATATTTCAGTTAATTCCTTGGGTCATAAAATCAACTTTCTCCTATCTGTGGGAATAAACCAAAACTAGTTTTGCTATGTGCAACTTAACTTTGTTAGACAATGATTATCTCCAAGTGGTTTTGAGGTGGGTAGCTATTCTAAAATGTGAGAATAAAATGTAATGAAAGCAAACTTCAGAACAAATTCTGTCCTCGTATATCAGCCATCTATTGAACAAACACCTATTCATTTTCTATCCTTTACGATCACAGACCACCTCTTATGTGAAAGGTTTATTTAAGGTAGAAATGATAACATTCAATCAATTATCCCTCTACTTTGCAACAGACAATATAAAAAACCTCTTAAAAGAATATTTGGACACAGGGATATTTAGGTTTCATTTAGATAATTGTTTGTAGGCCTCATAAAAATTTTCTCACATGTTTATGTAAGACTAATGCAATCACCAAAGCATTTTTAGTTAATATATGTGTAATGGATTACCTTAACATCACAAATCAGAACTTACTTCCTTTTTAAAAATCTTTACTTATTTATTTTTAGAAGAACTGGATTTTTGCTGCTGCATTAGGGCTTTCTCTACTTGAGGCAAATAAAGGCTATTCTTCAGTTGCAGCATGTGGACTTCTCATTGTGATGGTTTACCTTGTTGGGGATCATGGGCTCTAGGTATGCCAGCTTCAGTAGTTGCAGTGTGTGGCCCCTAGAGCACAGGCTCAGTAGTTGATGACGCAAGGGCTTAGTTGCCCCACAGCATGTGAAATCTTTCTGGACCAGGATGGAACTGCATTGACAGAGAATCCTCTGCACTGGCAGGTGAATTCTTAAACACTAGACCACCAGGGACATCCAAGATAACTTCTTTCTAATACATATCACGCTGATTAACAAGCTACTTTGAAAGTGAAAAGTGAAATTGCTCAGTTGTGTCCAACTCTTTGTGAATATATGGACTGTAGCCCACCACACTCCTCCATCCATGAGATTTTCCAGGCAAGAGTACTGGAGTAGGTTGCCATTTGCTTCTCCAGAGGATCTTCCTGACCCAAGGATTGAACCCAGGTCTCCTGCATTGTAGGCAGACACTTTACCATCTGAGCCACCATGGAAGGCTTGGTAGACAAGCTACTGTAGTCTACCAGTTAAAATTATTTTCTGACTTTAATTATATTAGATATAAATCATTAAAATTAATTGAGTTTTTGATATCAGACATAGCTGCCTTATCTTAGAGCATGTATTCCCATAATCTAACACAAAGTGATCATCTCTGAATTATAAATCTCTTCAAAAATGCCTTCTTTTGCAATATATTAAATATATCAAATTTACCTCTGTGATCACTGCAGATGGTGACTGCAGCCATCAAATTAAAAGATGCTTACTCTTTGGAAGGAAAGTTATGGCCAACCTAGATAGCATATTCAAAAGCAGAGACATTACTTTACTAACAAAGGTCCATCTAGTCAAGGCTATGGTTTTTCCAGTGGTCATGTATGGATGTGAGAGTTGGACTGTGGAGAAAGCTGAGCACCAAAGAATTGATGCTTTTGAACTGTGGTGTTGAAGACTGTTGAGAGTCCCTTGGATTGCAAGGAGATCCAACCACTCCATTCTAAAGGAGATCAGCCCTGGATTTCTTTGGAAGGACCGATGCTAAAGCTTAAACTCCAGTACTTTGGCTACCTCATGCCAAGAGTTCTCATTGGAAAAGACCCTGATGCTGGGAGGGATTGGGGGCAGGAGGAGAAGGGGATGACAGAGGATGAGATGGCTGGATGGCATCACCAACTCGATGGACATGAGTCTGAGTGAACTCTGGGAGTTGGTAATGGACAGGGAGGCCTGGCATGCTGCGATTCATGGGGTCGCAAAGAGTCAGACATGACTGAGCGACTGAACTGAACTAAATATACGATTTTATGATTTTAGTACATAAACAACTTTGGCTATTCTCACTAAAACATTTTTAGAACATTTTCATAATCACCTCCCCTCCCCAAATTCAATAGCTATCAGAGTTACTCATCTTTCCCTTCATGCCTTCCTTCCCCTGCCCAGCCCTTTGCAACTACCAATACTATGTTGTTTTATTAAGATATCACATTTTATTTATCCATTAATTAGTTCATGAACATTTGGATCATTTTCACTTTTGAGCTATTATGACTATGAATATTCATGTGAAAAATATTCATAAGATTTATGTGGATATAGGTTTCATTTCTTTGAGTTATATAGCTAGGAGGGAGTAGAATTACTGAGTCACAAGGTAACTCCATGTTTAATACTCTGAAGAACCGCTAGGCTGTTTCCAAAGTGGATGCACCACTTTACATTCCCATGAGCAGTGTAAGATGCTTCCAATTTATTTACAACCTCATAAGACTTACTCTGTTTTGAATACAGTCGTCCTAGTGGTTGTGAAGTGAAATCTCACTGTGGTTTTAACTTGCATTGCCCTGATGAATAACAATGATAAACATTTTTCATTTGATTTATTGACCATTTTTGTATCTTCTTTTGAACAATGTTTATTCAGCTAATCGGAGAAGGCAATGGCACCCCACTCCAGTACTCTTGCTTGGAAAATCCCATGGACAGAAGAGCCTGTTAGGCTGTGATCCGTGGCGTCGCTAAGAGTCGGACACGACTGAGCGACTTCACTTTCACTTTTCACTTTCATGCATTGGAGAAGGAAATGGCAACCCACTCCAGTGTTCTTGACTGGAGAATCCCAGGGACAGGGGAGCCTGGTGGGCTGCCGTCTATGGGGTCGCACAGAGTTGGACACAACTGAAGTGACTTAGCATAGCATATTCAGCTAATACTCATTTTCATATGTGTTATTTTTATTGCTGAATACACATGTAGTGTATATATCAATGCTACTCTTTACATATTCTGAGTATAAACCTTTTATCAGATGTATGATTTTCAAATAAATCAGTCCATTTTATGGCTTTTTAACTTTCACAGTGATGTACTTTGAGGTAAACTCTTCTAAACTTGCTGAGGTCCAATTTATCTTTTTGTTATTTCTGCTTGTTCTTTGAATGTCATTTGAGAAACTGTTGCCTAGTCCAACTTTGCATAACTGTGGTATATATTCTCCTCCAAGATTTTAATAGTTTAAGTCCTCTATTTTATCTATTTTAAGTCAATTTTTGTATACAATGTAGAATAGGTATTTAATTTTTTACTGTGAATATGTAGCTGACCTGGACTATTTGTTAAAAGGATTATTCTTTCTCACATTGAATTCTTTTGGAATCTTTTCCAAAAGTTAACTGACAATAAATGCAAAGTTTTATTTCTGGAGTTCAAATTCTATTTTAGATCTATGTCTAACATTTCATTGCCACACCATCTTGGTTTTCCTGAAAATTAGTGGTAGGTTTTAAAATCAGAAAATCTGAATCCTCCAAATCTCTTCTATATCAAGATTGTTTAAACTATTGTTGATTCCTTGAATGTTCAAACGAATTATAAAATCATTGTAATAGTAATTCCCAAAGAATCAATTGGGATTTTGATAGAGATTGTTTTAATCTGTGGATCAATTTGGGGATTATTGCTATCTAAACAATATTAATACTTCTGATTCATGAATATGCTATATCTTCTGGTATATTTAGGTCTTCTTTAATTTCTTTTAGCAAAGTACTGTATATGCATATGCCACACGGCAAGCTCTTTAATATGTATAGTATCATGTAATCACAGATAGATATATCTTTACTTTCTCCCTTCCAACTGCAATACCTTCAATTTTATTTTTATTATTTTATATTATTTGTTTATTTGAGTATAATTACTTTACAATGTTGTGCTTGTTTCTGTTGTACAACAACATGAATTAGGTATGTGTATATATACTTCTTAGGTAGCTCTATTGGTAAAGAATCCGCCAGCCAATGCAAGGGACACAAGAGATGCAGGTCCAATCCCTGGGTTGAGAAGATTCCCTGGAAAAGGAAATAGCAAATTCCAGTATTCTTGCCTGGAAAATCCCATGGACAGAGGCTGGTAGACAGGAGTCCATGGGGTCACAGAATCAGACACAACTGATCACAGACACACACACACAATATATATATATATATTTATCCCCTACCTCTTGAGACATCATTTTCCCTCCCATTCCATCCCTCTAGATCATAACAGAGCACAGAACTAGTCTCCCTGTGTTATGTTGCAGCTTCCTACATGCTACCTATTTTACACATGGAGTGTATATTTTAATGGTATTCTCTCCATCTGTCCTAGGTTCTCCTCCCCACCCCGTGTCCTCAGGTCTGTTGTCTATGTCTGCATCTCTATTCCTGCCCTTCAAACAGGTTCATCAGTACCATTTTCTAGCTTCCATATGTTGTCATCGTTGTTTAGTCTCTAAGATTTGTATAACTCTTTGCAACTCATAAACTGCAATATACCAGGCCTCAACTGTCCCTCACCATCTCCTGGTGTCTGCCTAAGTTTGTGGCCATTGAATCAGTGGTACCATCCAACCATCTCATAATCTGCTGCCATCTTCATTTTGCTTCCAATCTCTCCTATCATCAAGATCTTTTCCAATGAATCGGTTCTTCATATCAGGTGGCCAAAGTATTGGAGCTTCAGCATCAGTCCTTCCAATGAATATTCAGGACGAATTTTCTTTAAGATGGACTGGGTAGATCTCCTTGCAGTCCAAGGGACTCTCAAGAGTCTTCTCCAACACCACAATTAGAAATCATCTGTTCTTCAGCACTCAGCCTTTGTTATGGTTATCTGTTCTTCAGCACTCAGCCTTTGTTATGGTCCAACTTTCATGTCCGTGCATGACTATTGGAAAGATCACAGCTTTGACTACATGAATTTTCTTTGGCAAAGCAGTCTCTTTGCTTGACAAACCACTGTCAAGGTTTTTCATAGCCTTCCTTCCAAGAAGCAGACATCTTCTAATTTCATGGCCACAGTCACCATCCACAGTGATTTTGGAGCCTAAGAAGAGAAAATCTGTCACTGTTTCCAGTTTTTTCCCTTCTTTTTTGCCAGGAAATGATGGGACCAAATGTCATGATCTTAGTTTTGTAAATGTTTAGTTTGAAACCAGGGTTTTCACTCTCTTTCTTCACCCTAAACAAGAGGCTCTTTAGTTCCTTTTTTTTGCTTTCTGCCATTGAGGAGGCCTTACAAATAGCTGTGAAAAGGAGAGAAGCAAAAAGCAAAGGAGACAAGGAAAGATATAAGCATCTGAATACAGAGCTCCAAAAAATAGCAAAAAGAGATAAGAAAGCCTTCCTCAGCAATCAATGCAAAGAAATAGAGGAAAACAACAGAATGGGAAAGACTAGAGATCTCTTCAAGAAAACTAGAGATACCAAGGGAACACCACATTCAAAGATGGGCTTGATAAAGGACAGAAATGGTAGCCTCTAATTAAAATAAATAAATTTAAATTAAAAAATAAAAAAATAATTAAACAAAAAAAGAAAACAAAGAGGTGACAGGAATACACAGAAGAACTGTACAAAAAAAATCTTCACAACCAAGATAATCATGATGGTGTGATCACTCACCTAGAGCCAGACATCCTGCAATGTGAATGTCAAGTGGGGCTTAGAAAGCATCACTACGAACAAAGCTGGTGGAGGTGATGGAATTCCAGTTGAGCTATTCCAAATCCTGAAAGATGATGCTGTGAAAGTGCTGCACTCAATATGCCAGCAAATTTGGAAAACTTAGCAGTGGCCACAGGACTGGAAAAGGTCAGTTTTCATTCCAATCCCAAAGAAAGGCAATGCCAAAGAATGCTCATGCTACCACACAATTGCACTCATCTCACACGCTAATAAAGTAATGCTCAAAATTTTCCAAGCCAGGCTTCAGCAATACGAGAACTGTGAACTTCCAGATGTTGAAGCTGGTTTTAGAAAAGGCAGAAGAACCAGAGATCAAATTGCCAACATCCTCTGGATCATCGAAAAAGCAAGGGAGTTCCAGCAAAAACATCTATTTCTGCTTTGTTGACTATGACAAAGCCTTTGACTGTGTGGATCACAGTAAACTGTGGAAAATTCTGAAAGAGATGGGAATACCAGACCACCTGACCTGCCTCTTGAGAAATTTATATGCAGGTCAGGAAGCAACAGTTAGAACTGGACATGGAACAATAGACTGGTTCCAAATAAGAAAAGGAGTACGTCAAGGCTGTATATTGTCACCCTGCTTATTTAACTTATATGCAGAGTACATCCTGAGAAACGCTGGGCTGGAAGAAGCACAAGCTGGAATCAAGATTGCCGGGAGAAATATCAATAACCTCAGATATGAAGATGACACCACCCTTACGGCAGAAAGTGAAGAGGAACTAAAAAGCCTCTTGAAAGTGAAAGTGGAGAGTGAAAAAGTTGGCTTAAAGCTCACCATTCAGAGAATGAAGATCATGGCATCTGGTCCCACCACTTCATGGGAAATAGATGGGGAAACAATGGAAAAAGTGTCAGACTTTATACTGGGGGGTTCCAAAATCACTGCAGATGGTGATTGCAGCCATGAAATTAAAAGATGCTTACTCCTTGGAAGGAAAGTTATGACCAACCTAGATAGCACATTCAAAAGCAGAGACATTACTTTGCCAACAAAGGTCCGTCTAGTCAAGGCTATGGTTTTTCCAGTGGTCATGTATGGATGTGAGAGTTGGACTGTTAAGAAGGCTGAGCACTGAAGAATTGATGCTTTTGAACTGTGGTGTTGGAAAAGACTGTTGTGAGTCCCTTGGACTGCAAGGAGATCCAACCATTCTGAAGGAGATCAGCCCTGGGATTTCTTTGGAAGGAATGATGCTAAGGCTGAAACTCCAGTACTTTGGCCACCTCATGGGAAGAGTTGACTCATTGGAAAAGACTGATGCTGGGAGGGATTCGGGGCAGCAGGAGAAGGGGACGACAGAGGATGAGATGGCTGGATGGCATCACTGACTCAAGGGACATGAGTCTGAGTGAACTCCAGGTGTTGGTGATGGACAGGGAGGCCTGGTGTGCTGCGATTCATGTGGTCTCAAAGAGTTGGCCATGACTGAGAAACTGAACTTAACTGATTAGAGTAATATCATCTGCATATCTGAGGTTGTTGATATTTCTTCTAGCATTTTTGATTACAAGTTGTGATTCATTCAGCTTGGCATTCCACATGAGATAATCTACATATAAGTTAAATAAACAGGGTAACAATATACAGCCTTATTATATTATTTTCCCAATTTTGAGCCAGCCAACTATTCCATATAATGTTCTAACTGTTGCTTATTGCCCCACCTACAGGTTTCTCAGGAGACAGTTAAGGTGGTCCGGTATTCCCATCTCTTTAAGAACTTTCCACAGTTTGTTGTGTTTTGCACAGTCAAAAGTATTCATGTATTCAATGAAGCAGAAATAGACACTTTTCTGAAATTCCTTTGTTTTCTCTATGATCCAACAAGTGTTGGCAATTTTCATCTCTGGTTACCCCTACCTTGGCTAAACCCACCTAGTACATCTGGAATATCTCAATTCAAGTACTGTTGAAACCTAGTTTGGGGGATTTTGAGCATGACCTTCCTAACATGGGAAGTGAGTACAATTTTCTGGTAGTTTGAACATTCTTTAGCATTGCCCTTCTTTGGAATTGGAATGAAAACTGAACTTTTTCAGACTCGTGACTACTGCTAGGTTTTCCAAATTTGCTGACATAGTGAATGCAACATTTTAACACCATCATCTTTTAGTATTTTAAATAGCTCAGCTGGAACTCCATCACCTCCACTAGCTTTATCAGTAATAATTCTTCCTAAGGCCCACTTGACTTCATACTCTAGGATGTCTGGCTCTAAGTGAGTGTCCACACAATTGTGGTTATCTGGGTCATTAAGACCTTTTAAAAAAAGTTCTGTGTGGTTTTGCCATATCTTCTTAATCTCCTCTGTCTCTGTTAAGTCTTTACCATTTCTGTCCTTTATCATGCTCATCCTTGCATGAGATGATTCTTCACTATCTCAAATTTCCTTGAAAGGATGTCTAGTCTTTCCCATTCTATTGTTTTCTTCTATTCCTTTGAATTGTTCATTGAAGAAGGCCTTCTCATGTCTCTTTGCTGTTCTCTGGAACTCCCCATTCAGTTGTGTATTTTTTTGCCTTTCTCTCTGCTTTTGGCTTTTTGTCTTTCCTCATCTATTTGTAAAGCCATTTCTGACAACCATCTTACCTTGCATTTATTTTTATTTGTGATGGTTTTGGATACTGCCTCCTGTACAATGCTACAAACCTCTGTCCAAAGCAGTTTGGGCAGTCTGTCTACCAGATCTAAATCTTTGAACATATTTCTCACCTCCATTGAATAATCATAAGGGATTTGACTTAGGTCATACCTGAACAGCCTAGTGGTTTTCCCCTCTTTCTTCAGTTTAAGCCTGAATTTTCCAGTAAGGATCTCATGATCTGTGCCACAGATCATGTCAGATCAAGTCAGCTATAGGTCTTGTTTTTGCTGACTTTGTAGAGCTTCTCCATCTTCAGCTGCAATAAATGTAATCAATCTGATTTCAGTATTGACCATTTGGTGATTTCCCTATGTATAGTCGTTTCTTGGGTTGTTGACAAATGGTGTTTTCTATGACCAGTGTATTCTCTTGGCAAAATTCTGTTAGCCTGTGCCCTGCCTCATTTTGTACTCCAAGGCCAAACATATCTGTTGCTCCAGGTATCTCTTGACACCTTACTTTTGCATTCCAATCTGCTATGATGAAAAGGACTTTTTTTTTTTTTTTTTTTGGTGTTAGTTATAGAAAGTCTTCATAGGTCTCCATAGAATTGTTCAGCTTCAGCTTCTTCAGCATCAGTGGTGGGGCATAGACTTAGATTACTGTGATGTTGAATGGTTTGCCTTGGAAATGAACCAAGCTCATTCTGTCAGTTTTTAGACTGCACCCAGGTATCGCTCTGGGGACTGTTTTGTTGACTATGAAGGCTACTCCAATTCTTCTATGAGATTCTTGTCCACAGTAGTAGATATAATGTTCATCTGAATTAAATTTGCTCATTCCCATCCATTTTAATGCACTTATTCCTAAGATACTGATATTCTGTCTTGCCATCTCCTGGTTGACCACATCAAATTTACCTGATTCAGGACCTATCATTCCAGGTTCCTATACAGTATTATTCTTTACAGCATCAGATTTTAGTTTCACCACTAGACACACCTACAACTGAGCATCGTTTGGCCCAGCTGCTTCATTATTTCTGAAACTACTAGTAATTGTCTTCCACTTTTCCCCAGTAGCATATTTGAAACTTTCCAACCTGGTGGGGGTGGGGGGTGGGGGGGTGGGCTCTCATCTTTAGAGTCATATCTTTTTCATTTTTTATACTGTTAATGGGATTCTTTTGGCAAGAATACTGGAGTGGTTTTCCATTCCCTTCTCTAGTGGACCACATTTTGTCATAACTCTCCACTACGATCCATTTATCTTTTGTGTCCCTGCATGGCATGGCTCATAGCTTCATTGAATTACACAAGCCCTTTTGCCACAACAAGGCAATGATACATGAAATTTCCATATATAAGCATTAATATACAATATTTGTTTTTCTCTTTCTGATAGTCACTCTGCATGGCAGACTCTGGTTCAACTACACCACTGAGTTCAGTTCAGTCACTCAGTCCTGTCTGACTGTTTGCAACCCTATGAACCGCAGCACACCAGACCTCTCTGTCCATTACCAACTCCCATAGTCCACCCAAACCCATGTCCATTGAGCTGGTGATGCCATCTAACTATCTCATCCTCGGTCGTCCCCTTCTCCTCCTGCCCTCAAATCTTTCTCAGCATCAGGGTCTTTTCAAATGAGTCAGCTCTTCTCATCAGGTGGCCAAAATATTGGAGTTTCAGCTTCAACGTCAGTCCTTCTAATGAACACCCAGGACTGATCTCCTTTAGGATGGACTGGTTGGATCTCCTTGCAGTCCAAAGGACTCTCAAGAGCCTTCTCCAACACCACAGTTCAAAAGCACCAATTCTTTAGCGGTCAGCTTTCTTCACAGTCCAACTCTCACATCCATACATGACTACTGGAAAAACCATAGCCTTGACTAGATGGACTTTGTTGACAAAGTGATGTCTCTGCTTTTTAATATGCTGTCTAGGTTGGTCATAACTTTCCTTCCAAGGAATAAGCGTCTTTTAATTTCATGGCTGCAATCACCACCTGCATTGATTTTGAAGGCCCCAAAATAAAGTCTGACACTATTTCCACTATTTCCCTAATCTATTTACCATGAAGTGATGGGACTGGATGCCATGATCTTAGTTTTCTGAATGTTGAGCTTTAAGCCAACTTTTTCACTGTCCTCTTTCACATCTACATCACTACAAAATCATAATTTAAAAAGATACATGAACCCCAATGTTCACTGCAGCACTATTTGCAATAGCCAGGACAGGAAACCAATCAAAAAGTCCATCGATAGATGAATAGATAAAGAGGATATGGTATATATGCACAATGGACTATTGGTCAGACACAAAGAGAAACAAAATTGAGTCATTTTTAGTGACATGGATAATTTTATTTTTTGCTTGTGTAATGTTGTGATTAGAACATTTAATCTAGCATTTACTTTAAGTGGTGAGAATTGGCTTTCTCATTTTATTCTTCATCGTAGCAGCAAAGAACCAGCCTTTCACAGTTTAGTGTGGTAATAGCTATGGGTTTTTCATAAATGCTCATTTTCAGTTCAATATAGTTTTCCTCTATTTTTGCCTTGTTTTTATAAAAAAAATAGGGGCTGGATTATCTCAACCTAAGGATTGAACCTAGGTTTTCTTCAGTGCAAATGGATTTTTTTTTTTTTAACACCATATGAGACACCTGGTAAGCCTTAACACTTGCCAACACCTATACTATTCACTCTTGACACAAAGGTTAAAAAGAATTTAAAAAGCACGTTTTCTGGAATTTTATAACCTGAATGTGGAAAAATGATTAAAAAAAAAAAAAAAAAACATTCAGACTTGCACAGAACTACTGGTATTTTGGGTCCTGCAAAAAAAAAAAAAAAAAAAAAGGCTAAAGTGGAATGAAAGAACACAAGAAGGAAATCTATTCAAGGAGAGCCTTTTGGGAACTATTCATAACCTCAGATTTTAACTACAAAGTCTAGTTTAAGTTTCCTATTCTCATCTTTCTTATCACCATCCTGAATATATCTTTATCACAGAAATTAAAAATATAAGCCTATGTACTTTTTTTACTGACTATATTTTCCAAGTGTTTATTACAGAGAGCAGGAACTCAGTATTGTTTAACTTTATTTCTTCAATCAAACAAAAAAAAATAGTATATGAACTACTATGGTACTAGAAAAATGTACTATATAAAACTTAAGGAAAACATATGGATTCAATGCAATCCACAAAATTTCAATGGCATTTTTCACAGAATTGGAATAAATAATCCTAAAATTTGTATGGATCCACATAGGTCCTACATAGACAAAGCAATCATGAGAAAGAGCAAAGCGAAGGCATTATGTTCCCTGATCTCTAACTCTAATTATAAGCTATAATAGTTAAAACAGATACAAAGAACAGTAGAACATAAAAGACAACCCAGAAATGAACTCACCATCTATGGCCAATTTATTACAAAAGATCCAAGATTACACAACAAGATAATCTCTTCAACAAGCAGTGTTAGAACATGCAAAAGAATAATACAAGACCACTACCTGATATCACACAAAAATACAAACTCAAAATGAATTAAATACTTAAATGTGAGATCTGAAATCACAAGAGTCTTAGAAAAAGACATAAGAGCAAATTTCCTTGGTATTGATCTTAGCAGTGATTTTTTTTGAATTTGACAATAAAAGCAAAAACAAGCAAGTGGGACCACATCAAACTAAAAAGCTTCTGCATAGAAAAGAAAGCCATTAATGAAATGAAAAAGCAACTTACAGAATAGTAGAAATATTTTCAAATCTATATCTGATGAAAAGGGATTGATTTAATATAAAAAATATATAAAGAATTCATAAAACTCAGTAGCAAAAACCATGCAATCCAAATAAAAATAAGCAGGAGATCTGAATTTTCCAAAGAAGTCATACAAATGGCTTAGAGTTAATGAAAACATATTCAATATCACTAATCTGAAAAATGTAAGTCATTCCACAAGGAGGTATTGTCTCACATTTTTTAAGATTTCTATTACCAAAAAGACAAGAAATTACAAGTGTTGTTAAGGATATGGATAAAAGGGAAATCTTGTGGAATAAGAATGTATTGGTGCAGCCATAATGGAAAACAACATGGAGATTTCTCAAAAAATTAAAAATACAACTGCCATATAGTCCGATAATCCTACCTTGTGTATTTTTCATAAGAAAACTAAAACATAAAGTTGAAAAGCTATATGCATCCCCATGTTCATTGTAACATTACAAGTAATTACAAAAATATGGAAATTAAGTATTCACCTAGAGATGAATGGATGCAATAGATATAGAAACTGTGAGATATATATATATGTGTATATATATATATACATAAAATTAAGCCATAAAAAGATGAAATCTTGTCATTACAACAGTCGATTTGGACGGACTTTCAGGGAATTATACTAAGGGAAATAAATGACACACAGGGAGACACATAATGCACGATCTCACTTATACATGGAATCTAAAATTGTCTGTAGAAGCAGAGTAGAAGGTGGTTGCCAGGGATTAAGGGTGCAGGAAATGGGGAGATGTTGGTCAAAGAGTACAAACTTTCAATTATAAGATAAATAATTCTAGAGAATCAATTGTACAGCATTTGTAGGCGGATTCTAGGGAATCAATTGTACTGCATTGGCAGATGGATTCTTTTATCACTGTGCCCCCTGGGAAGCCCTTGTACAGCACGGCGACTATAATTAATAATGCTGTGCACTTGAAAATTGCTGAGACTAGATCTTAAGTGTACTTCAAAAAAAAAGAAATCATGACTATTTGAGATAAGAGATGTGATAATTAACTGTATTATGATAATTATTTCATAATGTATCAAATCATCATGTTGCAATCTAAAATATATACAATTTTATCTGTGAATTATATCTTAATAAACCTGGGAAAAAATAATGAAAACTTTCAGTGGTATTTCAGTTCTTACAATGTACTAGTTGATTTACTAGGTGCTTTAGGTATACAAATTCATTGAATCCTCACAAACTTACATGAAACGGTATATGATCATCATTTTACAGGGAGAAAACTGAGGTGCGGTGGCTTATATAGCTGTTAAGTAAAACATACTCTTTGAAACTAAGCAGTGTATTCCTATAAGCCACTTTCTGAACCTCTAAACTATACTCTCTCACTTAAAAGAATTTATGTCATCATTATTCTTCATTCATTTAAATATCTTACATATTTCAACAAATCACTTCTTTATTTCCTCTTCTCATTGGTCATCTTTTTAATAGGTCAGAATTTTTAAGGGTTATATTAATAAAATTTAGCTCAATGTGCTGAGGATTTAGCACAAACTGTACTCAAGGCATGCCAATGCCATTTTGATAAACAATTTAGGACAGAACATGTTTGGGTTAATGTGTCTTTGCAGGAAAAGATGATTTCATGTCTTCATACCAGAGGTAAGATGGTTTTAAAATAAGAAAAAATCAGCAGCCATAACAATGTAATAATGCAGTGTTTTTTTTTTCTTTTCTATTAGCATAGATGATAAAGATATACACAGATAAAATATATTTGCTTTTCATCAACACAATATTGAGTAAATATTAATGTCTGATGCATCTATGTAAAAGGAGAAATAAACATAGATGGGAGATTAGTTTATTGAAAAGCATTAAATGCTTATATTGTTTTTATTCTTCAGTCACTAAATCGTGTTCCACCCTTTTATGACTTCATGGACTGTATCCCACCAGGTTCCTCTGTTCATGGGATTCCCAAGGTAAGAATTTTGAAATAGGTTGCTATTTCCTTCTCCAGGAGATCTTCCCTACCCAGAGATTAGATTCATATCTCCTGTTTGGCAGGAGAATTCTTTACCACTGAGCCACCAGGGAAGCCAAATGCTTATATATAATGGACTTACAGTGTAGATACAACTACAAGTTTCACTGATAATGTTCTATAAATTCAGGAGGCATGGCTGCTTCTGTGTATGTGTGTGAGAGAGAGTGACTCTGTGTTATTTATGCATTATGACCTAACCTTTTTGCATTTCAGTGTACTTAAGTCCTTTATTTGTTTTACCATAAACCTTTCCTACCATAAAGAAAAAACTGAACTCTCATCATTGAATATTCCTAATATTTTGCACAGTAATTATTTATACAGTATAATATCTGCATTTAATTAAGAACACACAAGGAATTAAATGCATATTTCATGTTTGGCTTAAAAAACATTCTCCTTCACTCCTACCTGTCTTAATGGAGAAAATTCATGAAGACTAAATGTTTTGGATAACTGTAAATGTTTTATGAGCTCAGTATGATTGCGGTCATTTTCACTAGTTTATTTATTTACTTTTTTTGAAAGGGAAAAAAAGGAGAGGTGTTATCCCTTTTTACAGAATACAGTGGCTTTTTTAGGGCTTCCTGGGTAGCTCAGCGAGTAAGGAATCCACCTGCAATGCAAGAGATCCCGGTTCAATTCCTGGGTGGGGAAATTCCCCTGGAGAAGTGATAGACTACCCACTCCAGTATTCTTGGGCTTCCCTGGTGGCTCAGACACTAAAGAAACAACCTGCAAAGTGGGAGACCTGGGTTCAATCTCTAGGTTGGGAAGATCCCCAGGAGGAGGGCATGGCAACCCACTCCAGTATTCTTGCCTGGAAAATTCTCATGGACATAAGAGCCTAGTGGGCTACAGTTCATGGGGTCGCAAAGAATCTGACCTGACTAAGCATAGCACAGTGGCTTTTTACTGTTAATATTAAGCTTATCAAACATAATTCCTTCTTTTTTAGAACAGGATTACTTCTACAACTTCTGACAGAATTGTTAAGCATTTCTGTAATATTCTGAAGGCTTAAATGAGACTCAGATTCAAAGGAACAAAGAATCAACATACATTTCACTGAAATCTCAGTAGGTGTTAAAATTGTAATAAGCACATAACACTGTGTATTAAATATTTTTCTGCAGAATTTATTGCTACTTTTTCTTTCCTTATCATATGCACATGAAATGTATATGAAAGTGAAAGAAAGTGAAGTTGCTCAGTCATGTCGAACTCTTTGAGACCCCATGGACTATAGCCTACCATGGTCCTCTGTCCATGGGATTTTCCAGGCAAGAGTACTGGAGTGGGTTGCCATTTCCATCTCCAGGGGCTCTTCCCCACCCAGGGATCAAGCCCATGTTTTTTTGGACTCCTGCCTTGACAGGCAGATCCTCTACCACTGTGTACTAACTGAATATTTCTTAAACCTGATTTTTTTTTTTTTAGCATATCAATGTTAAGTAAGATATTACACTATTTGTATCTTTGCCCTCCTTCCTGGATCTTGCATGGGCTAAGAAACTGATAAGGTAAGAACCCTGATACTTGGGGTTACATTTAGCCCAGAGGCCATTTTTGTTTATAGATAGGTTTTTATTTTATTTTTTTAAATTCAGTTTATTTAAACTAAAAGACAAGACCCAACAAAAACTGTTAATGGAAATACAGAGACTAAGCATCAGTGAAGAAACAAAATATAGTATGCACATTCCATGGATTTTACTTAATGATATATCTGCATTTTAATATTTTGAACTTCCAAGTATGTGTTTTCTGATGTTAAACTATTTTGTACATATTACTGTCAATGATGAGTTCTTCTCTAGTAGTGTGCTTGTTTTATGAAAGATTTATTTATGATTGTATTGGACTCAAGACAAATTTCTAAATCCTTCTCCCTAAATATTGTATTCAATCAAAGAAACTACTCAAACAAAAAAATTTAAAAATTATATAATTAATATGCATCTCTAAGATGTTTTCCTAAAAAATGATGCTATACATTATATAGTTATATATAAGCTTATATGTTTATTTATTTACTTATATATATACAAATTCTTATACATCAATGCAACTGCAAGAATTCTATAAATCATCCAAATCATTGTTTTCTGTATTTATTCCTTGAAATGTCAAGATCTGATGAAAAACTTTTCACCTCATGTGAAGAATTGATGCATTGGAAAAGACTCTGATGCTGGGAGGGATTGTGGGCAGGAGGAGAAGGGGATGAAAGAGGATGATATGGCTGGATGGCATCACTGACTCAAGGGACTTGAGTCTGAGTGAACTCCGGGAGTTGGTGATGGACAGGGAGGCTTGGCATGCTGTGATTCATGGGGTCGCAAATAGTCGGACATGACTGAGCAACTGAACTGAACTGAACTGAACTGATACATATAACTCTTGATGAAAGTGAAAGAGGAGAGTGAAAAAGTTGGCTTACAGCTCAACATTCAGAAAATGAAGATTATGGCATCTGGTCCCATCACTTCATGGGAAATAGATGGGGAAACAGTGGAAACAGTGTCAGACTTTATTTTGGGGGGCTCCAAAATCACTGTGGATGGTGACTGCAGCCATAAAATTAAAACACGCTTACTCCTTGGAAGGAAAGTTATGATCAACCTAGATAGCATATTCAAAAGCAGAGACATTACTTTGCCAACAAAGGTCCATTTAGTCAAGGCTATGGTTTCTCCAGTGGTCATGTATGGATGTGAGAATTGGACTGTGAAGAAGGCTGAGCGCTGAAGAATTGATGCTTTTGAGCTGTGGTGTTGGAGAAGACTGTTGAGAGTCCCTTGAACTGCAAAGAGATCCAACCAGTCCATTCTGAAGGAGATCAGCTCTGGGATTTCTTTGGAAGGAATGATGCTAAAGCTGAAACTCCAGTACTTTGGCCACGTCATGCGAAGAGTTGATTCATTGGAAAAGACTCTGATGCTGGGAGGGAATGGGGGCAGGAGGAGAAGGGGATGACAGACGATGAGATGGCTGGATGGCATCACCTACTGGATGGTCATGAGTATGAGTGAACTCCGGGAGTTAGTGATGGACAGGGAGGCCTGGCGTGCTGCGATTCATGGGGTCGCAAAGAGCTGGACATGACTGAGCAACTGAACTGAACTGAACTGATACATATAGTTCAGAGAAGGCCATGGCAACCCATTCCAGTGCTCTTGCCTGGAAAATCCCATGGATGGAGGAGTCTGGCAGTCCATGGGATCACAAAGAGTCGGACATGGCTGAGCGACTTCACTTTCACTTTTCACTTTCATGCATTGGAGCAGGAAATGGCAACCCACTCCAGTGTTCTTGCCTGGAGAATCCCAGGGATGGGGAAGCCTGGTGGGCTGCTGTGTATGGGGTCGCACAGAATTGGACACAACTAAAGCGAAGCAGTAGCAGCAGCAGTCTTATGTTAAATAGATATGCAGGAGGTATAAAATCTAACAATAAGAAGTTGGAATAGCAGAATGGAAAAAAAGACTTGTTTCTAATCAGGGCACTTCATCTAAATGAGTGAACTGGGTCAGAGATCTTAATAGAATTGAAAGTCAAAACCTGTAAGAAGATTTCATGATTCATAAAAATACTAGTTACAGGCCTAGGCTTTGGAATTGGATCCTGGTTCTTTCCTGTATTGAATCATCCCATGGTACTTTCCAGTATTAAATTTATTTTTCTGAATATTCAATTACTAACTCTGTCTCCATATGACAGCAAATACTGCTAGTGCAGTGATTTGCTCATATGACAATTAGGGACCAAGCCAGGGTTAAGAACATCCTAGGCACACAACATTTGTTTGTTGAACAATTCTACTTAAAAAGAAGATTATTTTGAATGGATTTTTGCATAACCATATTCATACAGAATCTGTGATATACAAAAGCAGAAATCTGTTTTCTATGACCTTTTTGAAATACATACATATATATATATAAAACATTGAAGTGTTTCAGTAGTGAGGACGAGAATAAAGATTTCATATTTTTAAAGGATTTTAGGCTTTTCCATTTTCTCTTGATTCAAAATCTCTGTGTTTCAGGCCATTCTTTGTACAATGCCCTTTTAAGAGACCATATTTCCAACTGACAGAGAATCTAAAACTAACTCCCTTGGCACATAGATGTAATTGGCTTTTTAGCAAATCTTACAGTGTAAAAGATGGCATTTCTTGCTGTGAAGATTTATGAGCAGGCGTATAAGCAGAACTTTCACTTTTTTGTCATGTTTCCATGTTTGAGGACATTTATATTCTTCATTTTATAACTTTTCAAAATGTGTATAATGCTTTCTTGTTACATGTAAGTTTATTTCCAACTTTACGGAACTATGATGCCTGAAATGTGAAGATAACCTTGTTCACAAACACTCTGATAGTTTTAGTTGTACATTTCGCTTTTTTATCTAATTTTGGAACTTTTTCTTCAAGCAATTTAGTGAGTTGGACATTTCCATTTTATAAGACATGATGGATTTTTTCATCTTATATTTGAGTCTAACTGAAAGAAGGATTGAAAAAAAAATCAATGTATTAGAAAATTTAACTGAGAGCAAGTTTGTTGTTTGTTCTTTAGTAGATTTGATTACCTTCTTTCTCATGATTAAACATGTTCATTAACCAGTTATCTCCTAATGATCAGACAGGGAGTTCAGACTTTCTCAATTATTTCTTTTGTCTACTGGCCTATTCATATCACAGATCTCCATTGAAGAAATATCAAAAATGTCTAAAGTACCAAATGAGTTTGTGGTTAGCGTTGGGGAAGTTTGTAATTTCCTCAGTTCTATCTTGCTGAAGCAAAAATTTGAAGCGATAGTCAGACCAGTGTTATAGCTTATTTTTATTGGCAAGCAAAGGAAAATACAATCTTGAGGCAGGAGGGCAGGCCGACTCAAAAGACTTGAAGAGAAGTGAAGCCCCCAGCCCAATTTTGGCTTGTCTTTTTATATATTTTTTCTTTTTCCTCCTCCCCCCTGAGCCTGCCCTATGTAAATTGGGCTAGCCAGGAGGGCTGTTTGTTTTACCTGAGGTCCTCACTCCAGTCCTTGGACCTTCCTTTGTTCTATTTTCTTGGGCTTTTCCCTTCTTTGTCTTTTAGCCATCGTGATTTTGGACTCCTTTTTTCTATTCTAACTACCTAACAGTTAGTATGGAATGTCAGAACTTAGTTTATTCTGTTGGCAAAGATTCATTTCTCCTTTTATTGGCATTTACAAATAGAGGTCTGAAAAGGAAACACAACAATTGCAACTTAACACAATGTATTCAAGATAAGAAAATACATAATGCTATATTAAACTCCAGAAAAATTCAGCAGCAAACAGCTAATTATTGTCATACTGTTATTACTGAATTTTTGTATACTACTTGCTTCTAAAGAGAAATTGAGACAGTTAAAAAAAATTAATATAACAATACGCATGTACATTGTAGATTTATTTTTCCTCTTTAAAAATATTACACTTATTTGTGCTAACTGGCTTTATATGCTTTGTAAACCATATTCAACTGATACTAGTAGCATAATATCCAAATATAAATGTTGATTTTTTTTTTAGTAATTAGGGAAATAAATTCTTGAATTAAAACATTATAGTAAAAATAATTTCAAAGTCATTTTATTTCCTGTAGTGTCCATGTGTTAAATTCAAAAGTTTCGATAATGGAGCTTTTGATTTTTAAATAAAGAAGAGTGAAAGTGTTAGTCAAATTTCAAAGCTATTTTGTTTCCTGTAGTGTCTATGTGCTAAATTCAAAAGTTTGGATAGTGATACTTTTGATTTTTGAATAGAGAAAAGATAGTTTTAAAATTTGTGCTTCTTTTTTGTTCAATACCATCTTTAGATGTCCAGGTATTTTAAAGATTACTTGTTTATCCAATTAATCTGTTGATGGACATTTAATTTGCTTCTATGTCATGGTAATTGTGAACAGTGTTGTCAATACATGAGTGGGATGGGGGGAGAATGGGAGAGAAAGGTCCAAGAGGGAAGGGACATATTCATTGTCTGATTCATTTATTGTTTACAGAAGAGATTAATACAATGTTGAAAAGCAATTACACCCTGATTAAAAAAAAAATGGTTTGCTGTTGTTCAGTCACTAAGTAGTGTCCAACTCTTTGTAACCCCAAGGACTACTGCATGAGATTATAGTAGAAATGTCATTGTGTTCTGAGCTGTGTGACATGTGTTTACATTTTGTTTGTAATTTGCTGAATCATCTGTCTTAAATTTTCATTTCTCCATCACTGTAATGGAGACTAAAAGCTGTCTTTTCTACTACACATGGTGCTGTTAATTTCAAAGGCAAGAAACTTTGCAAAATAACTGTAATATGTAAATATGTAAAATGAAAATCATACAAAAAAGCTTTCCTCAAGATTTATGCTTGAGAATTCACTTACTAGTGAATGTGTGCTTAATTGCTCAGTTGTGATCAACTCTTTGTGACCTTGTGAACCGTAGCCCTCAGTCCATGGGATTTTCCTAGCAAGAATACTGGAACAGGTTGTCATTTCCTCCTCCTGGGGATTTCCTGATCCAGGGATCAAACTCAAGTCTCCTGCATTGCAGGTGGATTCTTTACCACTGAACCACCAGGGAAGCCACTCCTCAATTAATGTTAGTTAAAAAGTAATCTTTTTTTTTTTTTTTTTCCAGTAGTCATATGTGGATGTGAGTTGGAATTTAAAGGAGGCTGAGCACTGAAGAATTGATGTTTTTGAACTGTGGTGCTGGAGACACCTCTAATTTAACTTTTTCTACACCAAATTTCATACCTTCATGTACTCCCCCATGTAGTCCACCTGTAGAATTCCCAATCACAGTAATTGAAACACCCTTCTTACAGAGTCTAGACCAAAAGCCTTGGCATCCTCCTCACTTCTTATCTTTAATTCACATAACCTCTTCAACCAATCAACATTCTCTTAGCCTTACATTTGAAATAAATTACAAATTACATTATTTCCAAAATATTTTCAGCAATACTAAACATCCAAGCCACATAATCTTTCTCTTCAGTTCAGCTCAGTTCAGTTGCTTAGACATATCTGACTCTTTGCAACCCCATGGACTGCAGTACACCAGGCTTCCCTGTCCATCACCAACTCCCAGAGCTTGCTCAAATTCATGTTCATTGAGTCGGTGATGCTATCCAACCATCTCATCCTCTGTCACCCCCTTCTCCTTCTGCCTTCAATATTTGGCAGCATCAGGGTCTTTTCCAGTGAGTCAGTTTTTCAAATCAGGTGGCCAAAATATTGGAGCTTCAGGTTCAACATCAGTCCTTCCAATTAGTATTCAGGACTGGTTTGATCTCTTTGCTGTCCAATGGACTCTCAAGAGTCCTCTCCAACACCAGAGTTCAAAAACATCAATTCTTCACTGCTCAGCTTTCTTTATAGTTCAACTCTCACATCCATACATGACTACTGGAAAAACCATAACTTTGACTAGATAACCTTGGCCAGCAAAGTAATGCTTTTGCTTTTTAATATGTTGTCTAGGTTACTCACAGCTTTTCTTCCAAGGAGTAAGCATATTTTAATTTCATGGATGCAGTCACCATCTGCAGTGATTTTTGGAGTCCAAGAAAATACTGTCGGTCATTGTTTCCATTATTTCTCCATCTATTTGCCATGAAGTGATGAGACCTAATGCCATAATCTTCATTTTTTTTTGAATATTGAGTATTAAGCCAGATTTTTCACTCTCCTCTTTCACTTTCATCAAGAAGCTCTTTAGTTTGTCTTATTTTTCTGCATTAGGGTGGTGTCACTGCATATCTGAGGTTATTGATATTTCTCTCTGCAAACTTGATTCCAGCTTATGCTTCATTCAGCCCAGCATTTCACATGATGTACTCTGCATATAAGCTAAATAAGCAGAGTGACAATATACAGCCTTGACATATTCCTTTCTCAATTTGGAACCAGTCGTTGTTATATATCCCGTTCTAGCTGTTGCCTCTTGACCTGCATACAGGTTTCTAAGGAGGCAGGTCAGGTGATCTGGTATTCTCATTTCTTTCAGAATTTTCCACAGTTTGTTGTGATCCACACAGTCAATGTCATTAGCATATTCAATGAAGCAGAAGTAGATATTTTTCTGGAATTCTCTTGCTTTTGTTATGATCCAGTGGATGTTGACAATTTGATCTCTGGTTCCTTTACCTTTTCTAAATCCAGCTTGCACATCTGGAATTTCTCAGATCACATGCTGTTGAAGCCTAGCTTGGAGAATTTTGAGCATTACTTTGCTAGCATGTGAGGTGAGTGCAGTTGTGAGGTAATTTGAATATTTTTTGGCATTGCCTTTCTTTGTGACTGGAATGAAATCTGAACTTTTCCATTCCTGTGGCCACTGCTGGCTTTTCTATATTTGCTGATATATTGAGTGTAGCACTTTCATAGCATCATCATTTAGGATTTGAAACAGTTCAACTGGAATTCCATCACCTCCACTAGCTTTGTTTGTAGTGATCGTTCCTAATGCCCACTTGACTTTGCATTCCAAAATGTCTGGTTCTAGGTGAGTGGATCACACCACTGTGGTTATCTGGATCCTTAAGATCTTTTTTGTATAGCTCTTCTGTGTATTCTTTCCACCTGTTTTAATATCTTATACTTCTATTAGGTCCATACCATTTCTGTCCTTTATTGTTCCCATCTTTGCAAGATATGTTCTCTGATGTTCTTGAAGAGATCTCTAGTCTTTCCCATTCTATTGTTTTCCTCTGTTTCTTTGCACTGATCACAGAGCAAGGCTTTCTTATCTCTCCTTGCTATTCTTTTCAACTCTGTATTCAGATGGATATGTCTTTCTTTTTCTCCTTTGCCTCTCACTTCTCTTCTTTACTCAGCTATTTGTAAAGCCTACTCAGACAATCATTTTGCCTTTTGGTATTTCTTTTTCTTGGGGATGGTTTTGATCACAGCCTCCTCTGCAATGAACCTCTTTCCATAGTTCTTTGGGCGCTCTGCCTATCAGATCTAATGCCTTGAATCTATTTGTCACTTCCATTGTATAATCTACTGTATAACCCAGTGTATAATCTTTCCCTTGGGATATTGCAAAAGACACTAACTTTCCATCATTAGCATTTCCTATGGTCTGTACCCAATGCATTTGTCAGAGGGAAACTTCTAAAATCTCTATCAGTAACTATCATTTCTCCCCTTAGAAATCCCCTATAGTTTCTCATTTTCCTGAATAAAAACAAACAGAAAATTACAACAGGCTGAAAAACTCTGAATGATTTTTATTTTCTTAGTACTCTGATCTCATGTCCTTCAACATTCCCTTTGGCTAAACTGTCTTATCTATTGTTTTTGGAACATATTAGGCATGCAAATGTGTTTCCTGCACTTGGTATGTTCTTGTATTTTGTGGTTTTCTCTTTCTTCAAGTTTTTGCATAAAGGCCAGCTTCTCAAGAAAGCTATCCTGACAGTACTATAAACTTCCTTTCTCTGTTCTTATCCACTTTCCCTCTGTGTTTTTCCCCCATAACATCATTCATCCTCTTCTTACAGACCACTGAACCTTAACTGTTATGCTTTATTTTTGTCACTGCCATGTGACCTGCATGATCTCTCTTCCCCAATTGATTATAGCTGTGCAATAGCAGTGACTGCCCATAATCCCATCCACTCAGACACCAGGGAACACCTGGCATTATGTTTAATTTTATTGTTGGTATCTACCTTTAGAATTTCCATCTGATGAGAGCAGAAATTTTCATCATCCTATTAATTCTTTTTCCTGGGGTTTAAAGCAGTGTCTGATATAAAATATAGGCACTCAATGAATATGAGCTTAATTCATTAATGAAGAGCTTGCTGGAAGTGTATGCAAAGTAAACTTTTCTTTTTTATAGTATTCCTGCTTCCCTGTAGATGTCTTGTTCATAGCACCTAAATTACTGGCCAGTGTAGTCAAGCCTTTGCATTTAAGCAATACCTTCCAAATGTCTATGAAAACATATTATCTGATTAGGTTGGCCTTCATTTTTCTTTTTAAATTTTATTTATTTTTTGCTGTATTGGTTTCTGTTGCTCCCGAGGGGCTTTCTCTAGTTGTAGTGAGCAGAGGTTACTCTCTATGTGTGGTGAGTGGGCTTCTCACTGTGGAGGGCTTGCTTCTCTTGTAGAGTGTGGGCTCTAGAGAGCATGGACTTAAGTAGCAGTGGTGCATGGGCTTAATCGCTTTGTGTCATGTGGAATCATCCCAGACCAGGGATTGAACCTGTGTCCTCTGCATTGGCAGATGTATTCTCAACCACTGGACCTCCAGAGAAGTCTGAAGCCTTCAATTTCTTATTATGTAACAATATTGTATTATCTTACAGTCATAAATTAACACAACCAGACATAGTAAAAAGACTACAAGAGAGAGCAATAGAAATATGTTGACATAGTATAGTAAATTACACACCAAAATAATTTGGATAGTACTGGGATACGCGCGCACACACACACACACACACAAAGGAGTAATTTCCAAAAGCAATCGGGTTGTGAATGCAAATTAGAAACCCTTAAAATCACATAGAAGTAAAATCAATGACTTCAAAACCTGAATGTCAGAAATATTTGAACCCAATGAAATAATGATTCATTTGAAAAATGAATACTTTACAAGTTTTCACACTTAAGCCATTTACAAAGAAGAACTCACCAAAAAAAAATTTTCTACAGGCATGAAGTCCATGAGAGCATCTGTTACATCATCACACATATAAAATCAATGTATTTCTAGAGGTGGTAATTAGGCAAGTAAGCCACATCAAATAAGTGAAAACACTTGGATCCCACAGTGATATTTCTAAATTTAGTTGTTTAAGCTCTGATGAACTACGTAAAAATCACTGAAAGGAAGTAGGCAAGATAAGCCTGAAGGGACAAAATATTACACTTTTTAAAATATTGTTGTTCTGTAGCTAAGTTGTATCTGACTCTTGACCCATAATCAATTGGATCAAATAACTGTTCTCTACTGAGATATTACATGTTGATTAAGTTTATGTATACAACAAAAGCCTCAGATTTTGTGTAGAGTGTTCTCATTTTGGTACACTGCACATGTAAAAATAATCATACTTGTTTAATAAAAATTATGCTCATTAAAAAAAAAAAAAACTTCAGGCATAATGAAAATTAAAAAGTTGACTAAAGAGTAAATTATTATTGATAATTTATCCTGCCAGTGCAAGAGACTTAAGAGATGGAGGTTCCATCCTTGCATCAGGAAGATTCCCTGCAATAGGAAATGGCAACCCCCTCCAGTATTCTTGCCTGAAGAATTCCAAGGGGAGAGGAGCCTTGTGGGTTACAGCCTATGGCATTACAAAGAGTTGGACACAACTAGCATCTGAGTACACACACATCAATGAACTTAAAATTCATCAAATTTTGGGGTATATATAAGAAAGGATAAAATGTAATGTGAATCAGACAGCAATATATATTTAAGACCTCCTAGAGTTAATATGTGCTAAATTTACTCTGATAAACACTAACGTAATCTAATTCTCTGATAAACACTAACATAATCTAATTCTAATAACAAATCCAAGAGTATATCTATTATTATCTTCATTGCACAGATAAGAATATTAGGTTTAGAGAGAATAATAAATTGCTCATGAAAGCAGTATTAAAAAGACTTAGATTTAAACTTGATGGTCTAACTCTGTATTTTATGTATGTATATATCTATGATCTAACTCTGTATGTTGCTGTTTAGTCCTAAGTCATGTCCAACTCTTTAGTGATCTCATGGACTTTAGCCCACCAGGGTCCTCTGTCCATGGGTTTTCTCAGGCAAGAATACTGGAGTGGGTTGCCATTTCCTTCTCTAGGGGATCTTCCTGACCTAGGTATTGAATTTGCATCTCCCGCATTGGCAGACAGATTCTTTACCAATGAGCCACCAGGAAAGCCCCTTGACTCTATATTCAGTTTAGTTTAGTTCAGTCGCTCAGTTGTGTCAGACTCTTTGCAACCCCATGAATCTCAGCACTCCCTGACTCCCTGTCCATCACCAACTCCTGGAGTGCACTCAAACTCATGTCCATCAATCGGTGATGCCATCCAGCCATCTCATCCTCTGTTGTCCCCTTCTCCTCTTGCCCCCAATCCCTCCCAGCAGCAGAGTCTTTTCCAATGAGTCTACTCTTCGCATGAGGTGGCCAAAGTATTGGAATTTCAGCTTTAGCATCAGTCGTTCCAAAGAACACCCAGGACTGATCTCCTTTAGGATGGACTGGTTGGATCTCCTTGCAGTCCAAGGGACCCTCAAGAGTCTTCTCCAACACTGCAGTTCAAAAGCATCAATTTTTGGGCATTCAGCTTTCTTCACAGTCCAACTCTCACAGCCATACATGACCACTGGAAAAACCATAGACTTGACTAGATGGACCTTTGCTGGCCAAGTAATGTCTCTGCTTTTCAATATGCTATCTAGGTTGGTCATAACTTTCCTTTGAAGGAGTAAGCCTCTTTTAATTTCATGGCTGTAATCACCATCTGCAGTGATTTTGGAGCCCAAGAAAATAAAGTCTGATATTACAAAGACCTAAAGTTCTTGTTCCAAAGAGTATGCAAGGCCAAAAATATGTATAAGGTAGGAAAACTCTGCATGCTTTTTTGAAGACTGATAAGAAAGGGAGGAGGGAGGAGGGTTCAGGATGGGGAACACATGTATACCTGTGGTGGATTCATTAAAAATAAAAAAAAATAAAAAAAAGAAATACCTTTTTCTCCAGATCTTAGAAAATGATAGAATTTGGGTGAGAAACTAAATCTCTGAGCATTTAGAAGAAATGAGAAATTACCTTTTTTAGATACTATGCCTGTAACTTGTAGTGTTAAAGTCACTACCAGAATTTGAAGGCAAGAAGAATTTCACAAAAATCAATTTTTGTTTGAAAGTATTCCAGAAAATCAACCTCTTTTATCTAATAGAAGAATCAAAGAAAAAAATCAATATTAATGGATAAATAGTAAGAATTTAATCATGAATAATATGCAGAAACTGTTTCCCATCTTTATATTATATCCCTTATGTTATTGAAATGAGCATATTTACATAATCTTTGAAAACATTTTCAATACTAGGATAATCTCACAACCAAGGGTTGCTTGGAAGTATTGATTTATAAAATTTATATGTTTGATACATTTATATTTTTCTCTTTATATTTTTGTACTAACTTTTGTTAAAATATTTTCTGAAACTTTTTTTTCCTATGCACCATTTTGCTTTTATTTTTGCTTTTACCTTTTTTTCTTATAAATGTAAAATTGAAAAGTCAATACTTTGTGACCCTACTGACCTGTGGATAAGTTGAGGCATTTACACTGTGGCTGATAAAGCAAATTCATTGTTTAGTCTTTGTACCTGTATGGTCAAGTGAATTGAAAATACACATCATAAAGTGAAATCATCTTTGGGTAGCTTGAGCAAATCTCTAACAATACTGAATCCTTTAGTGAAATTAAAGTGTTAATATATAACATTTATATATTACATTTTCAAGTTTGGGGAAAACATACAATTCTGTGGGCTTGGTATAGTACTGAACTATTTGCATAAGTGTGGGTTATCTCAGATAAAATATCCTGTCAAAGGAGGATTATACTAAAATAATCACTATACAGAAGAACACACACAACAATAAAAGCCCATTTGTATATAGCAATAAGAAATAGAAGGAACGAAATCATTGGATGGGGAAATGAAGCAATAATGTATTCTCTCAGATTTCCCATTTGCATAAATTTTATCACAGAATGCTTCCTGTATGCTGATTGATATGCATTCAACTATAAGCAAATTAACAGTTATCACCATGGCAAAATTATGCCATTTGTACTTATATTAATGAAGGAGAAAAATGACTGAGATATAGAATACCAGACATTGCTCTGAAAGCAATTTATTATTTTATCCATGAAAGGACTTGAAATAATAGGACACTAAGATAAGAAAGAGTTTAAGATTGATTTTTTGAGAAATTAGGAAATTGAATGAAATCCACAGAAACACAATAAAGGTTAGTAAATGAAAGAAGTAAGTGAATTATAGGGAAGCATTTGGATATAAACCAGTGTTTTAAAATCTTTGTCAGTTTGTAATACAACCTTTATGATGGTAAATAAATTACAAAGGAAGACTTGGCTGAGCCGGTTGTTTCAGTCCCATGTGTGTTCAAACATAGATGTGGTGATTTTCTATGAATAACAAAATTCTATAAAGCACATTAAAAAACCTATAACATGTGTGAGATATGTGCAGTAATTGCAGGTGTTAGAAACTTACATTAACAACACTTGTAGTAAAAATTCAGTGTGAGACAATTCACACTGATTATTTTTTCTAGACACAATTCATTTGCAAATATATATTTTTTTCACCCTTAGTACTCTCAAGTACATTTGAGTCTGGAGTAAGTTTAAAGTTTTTACCCAGGCTAGAGTGCATGGATATTTAAAACATAATTCCAAGGAACACTGAATTGAATGAATGCCCCAATTACAGTGGTTAAAGGTAAAAGAAATTTTGCAAATTTTTATATGTGAATACTAATTAAAGAAGAGAAACTTTTTTTTTTTCATTTTGTTGCTGTTCCATTGCTAAATCATGTCCAACTCTTTGTGACCCCATGGGCTGCAGCACACCAGGGTTCCTTATACTTCACTATCTCCCAGAGTTTGCTCAAACTCACGTCCATTGTGTTGGTGATGCCATCCAACCATCTCATCCCCTGTCACCCTCCTCTCCTCCTGCCCTCAGTCTTTACCAGCATCAGGGTCTTTTCCAATGAGACAGCTTTTTGCATCAGGTGGTCAAAGTACTGGAATTTTGCTACATATCAATAAATAGTGATAATGTTTAAGAATATCTTCATTGATAAATGATCTCTGATAATGACTTAATAATTTCAAAATAAATTTATGTTCAGGCCTTTGAGAGTAAGCAACTCCTAATTTAAGACTGATGGAAAATACAACATTACAGTAAAAAAAATTCTAAATTATTTTCAGGAGGCCAGCATAAGTAGGGAAATAGTTGAATCCACAGATGAGAGAAAATAAAGTGTTTCAATCAAATGTTAGGAAAGAGAAGACAGCCGTTTCAAGTTCTTTAGGGAAGATAATGCCAGAGGGACTAAATTGTGTTCAAATTATATAGCATACATTATATAAAATTTATTTTACATATGAAAATTTGTTTTAAATATAGCTAAAATAGTCAAATGAAAGGAGAATTAAAGAAAGATATATTTGTCAATATGCCATCAGAATAGCAGATATCACTCTAAGCATTGCAGAAAGATTTTAATGCACAAAATTAGATATAAAAGTGTTGGAAAGGATGTAAGTGTAAAATGGGTGGTAATCCAAGGACAAAAAACTGTGGGGAACACTACCTTCCCTCATGGAAGGGACAGGGATAGGAATGCTGGCCCCAGGAAGGATCCCTGTCCCTGAGCCTTCTGGAGCATCTGCAGTTGCTGTGGCTGTCGGAATTCCCATTGTTATTCCAACAATGAGAGCCAGTGGTCTCCAGTTCCACTATACCAGACAGGTTTTTTAGTTTCAATTGCCTAAAACTTTTATTGCTATTGTTACTGTAGAAGCCAGTCAATGGGTGCTCTGCTCAGAGCTTTATATGCTCACTGTTGCTGCTGTCACTGTCTGATGAGCCCATGGTAGCTCTGCTGCTGGCTGAGGCTACTGGGAGGTCCTTCATGCTTGTATTGGCACCACACTTTCTAGGCAAGAAGTTGCTGTTGCTGCCATGGGACATATCAACAGAACTGGGAAAAAAAATATATATATATATATGTATATATATATATAATTCTTTCTCTCTCTCATCTTCAAATCTTTCATTAGTGACTTCCCATTAACTGACAAGACAGTATGAGCAATGTAGTTTTCAGATTTCTAGACTCAGGTGATATCTAGGGGAATGTGTAAAGGCAGATATAAAGATAAGAGTCAAAGACAAATAACAAGCAAATGATGTACTGTGTCTCAATTACATTTGTGAACATTGAAAATAAATGAGAACTCTCTGATAGTATCTGAGTTGACTGAAATGCTGTCATTTCTAATAGGTTAGAAACCATAGCTGACAGAAGTAGAAATTATCTTCTACAGAGGAAGGAACCTAATACAGCAGTGAAGATTCATAGGAATAAAGGATCGATAGTCTGAGAGACTCAAGATACTTATTACACATTCCAGAGGACATCAATCTAATAAAAGATGTAAAAACAAAAACAAAGAAACAAACAAAAACAGAAATCAAACTTAGAGGATGAAGAAAAAGCTCCATGGAGTTAGGTCACAAAAAAGATAAAGGGTAGGTAGGGCAGATGACTAGATCAAAGGCTTGTCAATTGCGGTCTAGATTATTCAAACCTTTCAAAGCCAGTGAAAAGTTTTCAACTTAAGATTTTAGAATTATTTATACAAATTAGCTTTAATAATCTGCAAAATGTGGTTCTCACGTCACCCGCCTCATTAATTTTTAGCACTCTCTTTACATCTTGTTAAAGTATTTCATAGATTATATAACCTACTTATCACCACATACTGAAACAATCACTGTGAATCTGTAAGAAGCATAAAGGAGAAATTACAGAAAAGTAAATCATAATAAAATATGTATTATATGTAATACCTCGGGCATGACAGCAGAAGACATAATAAAGATACATTAAAATCCCTTGTGTTATATATTTCTTGTTTGCTACTCCACATCCACATTCCACCTTCCCATGTCCTGCTATATGACGCTGAGGAATGGCTCATTTATGATACATGAATAAGGTTCTTTACCATATGTCTTTTGCTGGAATTTTTCAATACAAGGCATCAGCAGGGGTCACAGTGTGTGAGGAAGGAGGATAGGACATTAATTCTGTTTCCATCTCTGGTAGTTTGTAGCAGATTTGTTGCACCTAGGTACAGAAGATCAGTTTTCTTCAAAGAACTGTTTTGTCCCAGTTTCAGTAACTCCTCTCCTTTGTTTCTTCAGGTCTGGACTTGGCATAGCACCTTAAACTCATGGCTTTTGGCTTTACTTTGCTATTAAATAGAGATAACAACTCAAGACTCTGTGGTGTGTCAAAGTGGAAAAATAATACTTTCACAAGTGATGAGCTGAATAATATTTGCTTGCAACAAAATCATCTCCCTATAAGTTCATGATTAAGTATTCCAATATATACAATTAATATCTTGAAATCTTAGATGTTGACAAATACACACAGATTTAACATGTAAAATGGTCTTCAAGAAAATCACATTGTTAGGTAACAGAATAGAAGATGTATTAAAAAAATTAAGCATAGATAATGTGATGGAGTGGTGATAGCATAGATATATGGGAATAGTATCTGCTTTGGAACAAAAAAACAAGAAACCCCCCAAACTGTAGGTCTAGTCAAGATATCAAATGGCAAACTAGATATTTAAGAATTTAGAAGTTAAACAACTAGTTGGACTTTGGCAATAATATTCCCAAAATAAACATGCTATCATTGTGTATTTATAAATATGAAACATTTAAACAGAGCACTTTATTTGTAGCATTAGAAAAATCATGTTATAATTTATCAAATGTCAGAAGACTACATAGTATCAATTATACAATTTGAAGAAATTGCATATAAGTTTTTTTTTTTTGTATTTGGTATGTGCATTAAAAGAAAAATATAATGTAAAAACTGTAAACTTACTGTCAGTGTTGTTGTTCAGTTGCTAAATCATGTCTGACTCTTCCCGACCCCATGGACTGACACATGCCAGGCTTCCCTGTCCTTCACTAATTCAAAAAAAGCTTTGAGCAAAAAAGCTATGACAAACAGTGTATTAAAAAGCAGAGACATTACTTGGCCTACAAAGGTCCATATAAACAAAATTATGGCTTTACCAGTAGTCATGAACAGATATGAGAGATGAACCACAAAGAAGGTTGAGCACTGACAAACTGATGCTTTCAAACTGTAGTTTGCTCAAACTCATGTCCACTGATTTAGTGATGCCATCCAACCATCTCATTCTCTGCCACCCCCTTCTTTGCCTGTCCTCAATCCTTCCTACCATCATGGTCTTTTCCAGTGATTTGGCTCTTTGCATAAGGAGGCCAAAGTATTGGAGCTTCAGCTTCAGTCCTTTCAATGCATATTCAGGATTGATTTCATTTAAGATTGACTGGCTTGATCTCCTTGCTGTCCAAGTTACTCTCAAGAGTCTTCTCCAGCACTACAGTTTTGAAAGCATCAGTTTTTTGGTGTTCAACCTTCTTTATGGTCTATCTCTCATATCTGTTCATGACTACTGGTAAAGCCATAACTTTGTTTATATGGACCTTTGTAGGCCAAGTGATGTCTCTGCTTTTCAATATACTGTCTAGGTTTGTCATAGCTTTTCTTTCAAGGAGTAAATGCCTTTTAATTTCATGGCTGCAGTCTCTGTCTGCAGTGATTTTGGAGGGCCACTGGCAGCAGGAGTCCTAGAGGCACATGATGGCATAAGTCCTTTTAGAATTCACATTTAGCCCTACCATAGAGTCTGCAGACTCCAGGATCCAGCTGCCAAAGTACAGGGAACACAGCCCCACCCATCAGCAGGAAATGGGATTAAAGATTTACTGAGCATGACCTTGTCCACCAAAGCAAGACTCAAATTTTCCCACAGCCAGTCCCTCCCAACAGAAAGCTTTCATAACCCTCTTATCCTCATCCATCAGAAGGCAGACAAAAGCAAGAACTACAATCCCATGGCCTCTGGAAAAAAACAAAAACAACAACAAACAACACACACACACACAGAAACCAAACCAAAATGATCACATGGATCACAGCCTTGTTTAACTCAACGAAGCTATGAGCCATGCCATGCAGGGCCAACCCAAGATGGACGGGTCATAGTGGAGCATTCTGTCAAACTGTGGTCCACTGGAGTAGGGATTGGGAAACCACTTCAGTGTTCTTGCCTTGAGAACCCCATGAACAGTATGAAAAAAAACCTACTATTATAACCAGAAATAACAGTGACATTTTCTCCACATGCCAGCTTTCTCATCTTTTGTAAGCTTCTCCCTTTCTATTACTATTATATAAGTTTAATGGAGGCTGCCCTGGTGATATGAGAATTTGTTCCCTTTTAAATCTAAGAAGTCTAATTATATATAAACTATTAGTTCACTAAGCTTTCTATAGTTCTTAACAGAAATATAAATATAGAAGGGAAAAATGATTAACAGTTATTTCATATCACCTCAAAGGGAAATTTGAGAGGTTTAATTGGGTAATATCTGCAAAGTGTTTCAATTGCTAGGAGAAAATAATATGTAATCATAAGAAGAAAAAGGTACCACAGTAAAATTATACTACATAAGTAGCAATAAAGGTAAGTTTAGTTTGGATTCTGAAAGCAGTAGGATGTGATAAAAATTGCTCTAAATCTCTCTTTCAAATGTTATTTGGAAGATCTCTAATCTCAATTTCAAATGTTATCAGCAAATACTCATAGAACTGTGAATTATTATGGAAAGTGTAATAGATTGATAAACTATATGAGGGCTGTAGTTCAAATCCTTGCTGCTTTGTTATCAATTGTAGGGCTGTAAGACTGTTATAGAAATGCTGAGATTCAGTTTCCTTAGCTATAAGATAATAATAAAAATTCCTTTCTTTTTCACGGGCTTCCTGTTAAAATCATATTTTTAAAAGTTACATGAAAAAAAAAGTTACATGAAACTACGGGAATCTCTAATATGCTCTATAAATGTTTGCTTATACACACACACACACACACATATGATATATATGTGAGTACTATTCAGTCATAAAAAATAATGAAAACTTCCCATTTGTGACAATGTGCGTGAACCTTGAGAATATTATTCTAAGGGAAGTAAATCTGACAGAGAAAGACAAATATGATTTCACTCATATGTGAAATTTAGACAGACAAACAAAACAAAACAAACAAAAGACAAAACAGAAACAAACTCAGATACAGAGAAAAGAATGCTAATTATTGAAGGGAAAATGAAAAAGGTCAAGGAAGTCAAATGTACAGAGGTGGTTGGCAACTTGATCTTTAGGAATGACCATTCTATAATGGGTACAGATGTCAAATTACAATGTTGTGCAGAGAGTATCATCAACTAAATGAACATGAATTTGAGCAAACTTTGGGAGATAGTGGAGGACAGAGGAACCTGGTGTGCTGCAATCCATGGGGTTGCAGAGTCAAACATGACTTAGCAACTGGACGACATTAACAGCACTTATATAATGGCCTACACTATTGTACCTCAATTAAAAATTATTAGTATACATCCACAATGGAATATGATAAGAGAAATAAGAGAAGGTGATCTCAGAATTTGCATGACCATCAAGCATGTCACTGAACTACTCACTTATCTATCTGTTCAAGATATTGTTGACCTCTTTTGATTGTGTATGATGCTTGAAAGAGCATTTTTAAACCTAAGGGTTTGAGCAGCTGGGCAGATGTTGAAGGACAAGAGTTTAAATCAGTAATTCTCAGAGTTGGTGGAATATTAAGTCATCTGGTGTCTCACAGCTAGAAATTCCTGATTACCTCCTGTGAGGTGAGGTATAATATAAGAATTTTTTTGGTGAATCCAGTATGCAATCAGGGTTGAGGATCACTGGCCTAAGGGAGCTGCCCTCTTTTCCTCAGGTCCCTAGGAAGACTTGTGTTGTAGGGACATGGTGAGATGTTATGAATAAGGTTGATGCCATTTGTCTGCATTTGCTTGTCTTTGTTTCCATCAGTGATATTTTTATTCCTCAGTTCTATCAAGAGTTTGTTAATTTAAAAGAGAAACAAAAACACAGAAGTAGTTTTCCTTAAGTGAGAGAGCTCAAACTATGAAATTCAAGTATATTTATTCCAAAAAAAAAATCTTCCATTTATCTTTTTTTTGGGGGAAATTAGGTCCTTGTTGGGAATTTGCAATCACATTTTCCAGGTTTATTTCTATTCTCTAAGTTCATTGTTACTTCACAGAGAATGAAGATGATCTTTTTTCCTTTCTTATTAAACTTTAAACAAACTTAGAAAAAGTTTCCTCTTTTTGTAATTAGTTCATGTAGTTCCTGCTACCAATAGTGTCCACTGTGTAAGAACAACAAAAACCAAACATGGCTATAATTTAGTTGATATTTTCTCAGTTTTGTTGTGGGAAAATTAGCACCCATTCATCAATACAAGTGTGAAATTATATCTTAATATATTTCAATATTTCTTTGCAGGTTATTTTGGATAGAACTTTTCTACATAATGAAAAGTAGAAACAGCAATATGAAATCCAATGTCTTGACAATTAAATACCAATGTAAGGTATAGAATAAAACATGACTTTTAAATAGCTCTTTCATTTTACTTTCCAGTCAAATTCTGACATATTTTTTTTAGTACTGTGACATATTATAAATGAGATTATTCTTTTGTTCAGTATAGTCCATAATGTTCATAAGTTTTATTGCATGAATGTATCTGCACTCCATTCTCTTTTAGTTTCTAAGTAGTATTACATTTATGGATATGATACAATTTGGTTATCAATTTTTCTGTCAACATATATTTGTATTGTTTCATTTTTAACTGTTATTAATATGGCTTAAGTCAGCATTCTTATATAAGTTTGGTGTGAATATATTTTAATTTTTCATGGACAGAAAACCAGAAGTGTTATTATTTAGCTTTATGAAAAAATTTTCATACATTTTCTTCTAATGCTGTTATTTTACTTCCAAACAAAAATAAATGACAGTTCCAGTGCTATATTTATGAGAATATGGTAGAGATGGCATTTTCTCATTTTTTGGTTTTAATTAGCATTTTCCTGATGACTAATAATATTGAGAAACTTTTGCTATGATTACTATTCCTTCATATATATTTTTTAATGAAGTGTTTGCAACAAGTATCTTGCTCATTTTAATTGTTTGTGTTTTATTTTGGAGTTGTAAGATTAAAAAAAAAAATTTGGACACAAGTCTTTTGTCAAATATTCAATACATGTATATTTTCTTTCAAATGTGGTTTGTATATTAGTTTTCTTTAAAATGTTTTGATAACTACAAGTTTTGGTCTATTTTAAAATTTTTATGAAACCTATTTAATTGACATTTTTTCTTATGTTTATATCTGTAAATTGTTTAAGTATTTTGTTATATTATACAATAAAGCCTCTGATTTACTTAAAGTATTCTTTTTGTATGGTTTCAAGAAGGTGAAGAAGTTAACTTTTTTACTCATATAAATATCTAGTTGTTTTGAAAGCATTTGCTTAAAATATTTTCATTTATTCACTGAATTAGTTAGACCCCAATAAAAGTCAATTTGTCATATGACCATGGTTCTATTTGTGAACTGTATTCTGTTCCATTGTTTTATTCAATTATTCTTGTACTAATATTGTACTATTTGAGTTATGATACATTTTTAGCTCATATTGAAGTTAGGTAGCTATGACATCCAACGTTGTTGTACTTTTTCAAGACACTTTTAACTAATTAGCATAATATATATGAGAATCAGCTTGATAATTTCTATTTTTTAAAAAGGCTGCCTTTTAAAAAATGGTTAAAATAGATATTTTTTTTCAATGGTTAAAATAATGATGCTATTATTTGTGAATTTAGTGAGAATTTATACTTTAATAATATTTAGACTTCCATCAAAGAAAATGGTATAGCTCTAATTTATTTAGGCATCTTTAAAGTTTCAAGATTATTCTGCAGTTTCCCTCTGGATGACTCTTTTTAAATATTTTTTCCAATTAAAAACATTAAAACTAGTTTAAATTTATTTCAGTTTAGTTCAGTTCAGTTGATCAGTTGTGTCTGACTCTTTGTGATGCCATGGACTGCAGCATGCCAGGCTTCCCTGTCCATCACCAACTCTCGGAGCTTGCTCAAACTCATGTTACTGAGTGGGTGATGGCATACAACCATCTTATCCTCTGTTGTCCACTTTTCCTCCTACCTTCAATCTTTCCCAGCATCAGAGTCCTTTCCAATGAGTAGGTTCTTTGCACCAGGTGACCAAAGTATTGGAGTTTCAGCCTCATCATTAGTCCTTCCAATGAATATTCAGGACAGATTTCCTTTAGGAGTGACTGGTTTGATCTCTTTGCAGTCCAAGGGATTCTCAGATTCATGTCAATGTATGGTGAAAACCACCACAATGTTGTAAAGTAATTAGCCTCCAATTAAAATAAATAAATAAATAAAAGAGTGTTCTCCAACACCATAGTTTAAAAGCATTAATTGTTCAGTACTCAGCTTTCTTTATGGTCCAACTCTCACATCCATACATGACTACCAGAAAAACCATACCTTTCACTAGATGGACATTTGTTCGCAAAGTAATCTCTCTGCTTTTTAATATGCTGACTAGGTTGGTCATAGCTTTTCTTCCAAGGAGTAAGCGCCTTTTAATTTCATGGCCACAGTCACCATCTGCAGTGATTTTGGAGCCCAAGAAAATAAAGTCTGTCACTGATTCCATTATTTCCCCATCTATTTGCCATGAAGGGACTGGATGCCATTATTTTCATTTATCAAATGTTGAGTTTTAAAACAGCTCTTCACTCTCCTCTTTCACTTTCATCAATAAGCTTTTAGTTCTTCTTCACTTTCTGTCATAAGGGTGATGTCATCTGCGTATCTGAAGTTATCGATATGTCTCCAAGCAATCTTGATTCCAACTTGTGCTTATGCCAGCCCAGCATTTCGCATGATGTACTCTGCATATAAGTTAAATAGCAGAGTGACAATATACAGCCTTCATATACACCTTTCCCAACTTGGAACCAGTCTGTTTTTCCATGTCTGGTTCTATCTCTTGCTTCTTGACCTGCATACAGATTTCTCAGGAGGCAGGTAAGACGGTCTGGTGTTCGCATCTCTAAGAATTTTCCACAGTTTATTGTGATCTACACAAAGGCTTTGGTGTAATCAATAAAGCAGAAATAGATTCTTTACTTGAATTCTCTTGTTTTTTCTATGTTTCAACAGATGTTGAAAATTTGATCACTGGTTCCTCTGCCTTTTTGAAATCCAGCTTGAACATCTGCATCTGGAAGTTCAAGGTTCATGTATTGTTGAAGCCTGGCTTGTAGAATTTTGAGCATTACTTTGCTAGCAAGTGAGATGAGTGCTTTTGTGTGGTAGTTTGAAGATTCTTTGGCATTGCCTTTATTTCTGTGTTTTATACTTTGTATATGGAAATAATTGATTTTCATCAGTTCAGTTCAGTTCAGTCACTCAGTTGTGTCTAACTCCTTGTGACCCCACGAATTGCAGCACACCAGGGTTCCCTGTCCATCACCAACTCCCAGAGTTTTCCCAAACTCATGTCCATTGAGTCAGTGAGAACATCCAACCATCTCATCCTCTGTCATCCCCTTCTCCTCCTGTCCTCAATATTCCCTGCATCAGGGTCTTTTCCAATGAGTCAGCTCTTCGCATCAGGTGGCTAAAGTATTGGAGCCTCAGCTTCAAAATCAGTGCTTCCAATAAACACACAGGACTGATTTCCTTTAGGATGGACTGGTTGGGTCTCCCTGCAGTCTAAGGGACTCTTAAGAGTCTTCTCCAAAACCACAGTTCAAAAGCATCAATTATTTGGCGGCCAGCTTTCTTCACAGTTCAACTCTCACATCCATACATGACTACTGGAAAAACCATAGCCTTGACTAGATGGACCTTTGTTGCAAAGAAATGTCTCTGCTTTTGAATATGCTATCTAGGTTGGTCATAACTTTCCTTCCAAGGAGTAAACATCTTTTAATTTTGTGGCTGCAGTCACCATCTGCAGTGATTTTGGAGACCCAAAAAATAAAGTCTGACACTGTTTCCACTGTTTCCCCATTTATTTGCCATGAAGTGGTGGGACCGGATGCCATAACTTAGTTTTCTGAATGTTTAGCTTTAAGCCAACTTTTTCACTCTCCTCTTTCACTTTCATCAAGAGGCTCGCAGTTATTCTTCACTTTCTGCGATAAAGGCAATGCCATCTGCATATCTGAGGTTATTGATATTTCTCCCATGAATCTTGATTCCAGTTTGTGCTTCCCCAAGCCCAGCGTTTCTCATGATGTACTCTGCATATAAGTTAAATAAGCAGGGTGACAATATACAGCCTTGATGTACTCCTTACTTGACTTTATATCAGGAGATGTTGCTAAAGTCACTTATTAGTTATCTATTTTAAAAGTGATTTTGTAAAATTTTTGATATTAAAGAAAGTCTCTATATCCAGAGAGTTTTACATTTTTTTTTTCAAATTGTGCCTTTTAAAAAATTCATTACAGTAAGATTCCTAGGACAATATTAAATAGAAATTGTGATGGTAAAAAGTCTTCTTTCTGATTTCATGAAAAATGTGTCCAATATCTTTTATTAGACTTTGTGTTACCTCTAGTTTTGTTGTTGTTTAGCTATAGGTTTGTTTTTTTTTCTTTTTCAAATTCTTTTTTGTTGTTGTTGTTGTTATTTATTTTTTTAAATTTTATTTTATTTTTAAACTTTACAATATTGTATTGGTTCTGCCATATATCGAAATGAATCTGCCACAGGCATACATGTGTTCCCCATCCTGAACCCTCCTCCCTCCTCCCTCCCCATACCATCCCTCTGGGTCGTCCCAGTGCACCAGCCCCAAGCATCCAGTATTGTGCATTGAACCTGGGCTGGCGACTCATTTCATATATGATATTATACATATTTCAATGTCATTCTCCCAAATCATCCCACCCTCTCCCTCTCCCACAGAGTCCAAAAGACTGTTCTATACATCAGTGTCTCTTTTGCTGTCTCATATACAGGGTTATTGTTACCATCTTTCTAAATTCCATATATATGAGTTAGTATACTGTATTGCTGTTTTTCTTTCTGGCTTACTTCACTCTGTATAATAGGCTCCAGTTTCATCCACCTCATTAGAACTGATTCAAATGTATTCTTTTTAATGGCTGAGTAATACTCCATTGCGTATATGTACCATAGCTTTCTTATCCATTACCTATGGATAGATCAACTAAACAGAAAATTAACAAGGAAACACAAACTTTAAAAGATACAATAGACCAGTTAGACCTAATTGATATCTATAGAACATTTCATCCCAAAACAATGAATTTCACCTTTTTCTCAAGTGCACATGGAACCTTCTCCAGGATAGATCACATCCTGGGTCATAAATCTAGCCTTGGTAAATTCAAAAAAATTGAAATCATTCCAAGCATCTTTTCTGACCACAATGCAGTAAGATTAGATCTCAATTACAGAAGAAAAATGATTAAAAATTCCAACATATAGAGGCTGAACAACATGCTGCTGAATAACCAACAAATCACATAAGAAATCAAAAAAGAAATAAAAATTTGCATAGAAATGAATAAAAATGAAAACACAACAACCCAAAACCTGTGGTACACTGTGAAAGCAGTCCTCAGGGGAAAGTTCATAGCAATACAGGCATATCTCAAGAAACAAGAAAAAAGTCAAATAAATAACCTAACTAGCTATAGGTTTTTATTTAGGAAGTCCTTCTTATTGTTGATTTGTTGTGAGTTTTATCCAAAATGGGATATAATATGTTGAGTATCTTTTCTGTTTTAAGTGATATAATGGAACTTTTAAATGCAAATTTGAGTGTAAAATTTAATATAATGATTATATTCATTAAATTTCAAATTTTAAGCCAAATTATTTTAATAGGATAAAGCAAATTCAATCATTTTATATTTTTATTTGTTGCTAGGTTTGGACTTTCCTGGTACTTCAGTCAGTAAAGAATTTACCTGCAATGCAGTAGACCAGATTTGGATCCCTGGTAGGGAAAATCCCCTGGAGAAAGAAATGGCAACCCATTTCATTATTCTAGCCTGAGAAACTCATGGGCAGAGGAGCCTGGCAGGCTATGGTCTATGGGGTTGCAAAAGTCAGACACTACTTAGTGACTAAACAACCACCACAAAATTTAATTGTTTCTATTTTATTATATATTTTTGCAAAAAGCTTCATGATTTTCATTCTTATAATATCTGTCAGATTTTGGTTTCATGTTTATGTCATTCTCATACAAAATTTTGGGAAAAATATATTACTTTCTCATTTATTCTTTGAAATATTATTGTACGATATATTGCTTTCTTAAAACATTTGAGAGATTTCAATGTTTTAGTGTAGCGTGCTATTTTTGCTTTTTTTATTTAGCTTATTTTGTTATCCATGTTCTAGCATTTCAGTCAAATGTCATTTTGTATTCATACATTCGCCATAAAGTACAAAGCACAGTAGATTCAATTATTAAATGCCTGCTATATGCCAGGCCTTGTCCTAAGTACTCTACATATACAAACTAATTTGGAACCCCGGATTAGTCTGAAAGTCTTGTATCTTCAATTTATTGATGCAGAGATTCAGAAGCAGATTTATTATGTAACTTAACTATGGTTGGGATTTCTAAGTGGCTCAGTGGTAAGGAATACCCCCCACAAATCTGCCTCCTGTAGGAGTTGCAGGAGACAAGAGTTCAGTCCCTGGGTTAGGAAGATCCCCTGGAGGAGGAAATAGTAATCCAGCCCAGTATTCCTGCCTGAAAAATCCCGTGGACAGAGGAGCTTCTTGGGGCGATAGTTCGTAGGGTCTCAGAGAGTCAGTTGTGACAGAGCATGAATGTAGCTACAGTTACACTTTCATTAAGTAAGAAATCCAAACCTCAGTTAAGGTTGGTTTGACTACATGGTCCAGACTTTTCATCACACTGTTTTTTATTTATTTATTTACTATTTATTTTGTATTGGGGTATATCCAATTAACAATGTTGTGATAGTTTCAGGTGAATAGCAAAAATATTCACACTGATTATTCCCTGGTGGCTCAGACGATAAAGCGTCTGCCCACAATGTGGGAGACCCAGGTTCGAACCCAGGGTTGGGAAGATGCCCCAGAGAAGGAAATAGCAACCCACTCCAGTACTCTTGCCTAGAAAATTCCATGGATGGAGGAACCTGGTGGGCTACAGTCCATGGGGTCACAAAGAGTCGGACACGACTGAGTGACTTCACGACCTCACGACGGATGTGAATAAATAACACAATAAGTTGCATGTCCCCTTTCGTAGTTTGTATATTAACTTAGTTCCAGGAATTCAAAAGGAGAGAGAGATTTAATGACTATTTTCAAAGTACTATATATACCTGGAAGTTCTATACTTAATTTATTAAAAATTAAGGCTTATATCTTTTTATCCTCAAATGAAATGACCAGTCCTTTTAAATATCTTTCTGTTAGTTAGTGATAAGACTGATGAGAAAGCTAATCTGTAATTTTCTCCTTATTCATTCATCTGAAGACAATTTTCAGAAAAACAACATTTCTACCCTGTTATCTGAAATAATCAGTTATATAGAGATTTATCATTAAATCTGAATTTCCTTTAATGTATTTGAACAAGTTTTATGTTCAAAACTTGTCCTTGACATATAATATGAAAAGTTGCGGGCCCAGAAAAAACCACTTCATCTCTTCTTTTAGCTTATATGTTATGTATCTTCCTACTATATAAATTATACTTTATATCTAGGTATGTTCACCTCTGAAAAGACTGAATGGCTAGGCATCAAAAATATCAATATCTCTATGTATGATTTTTTGACCTTTCTACCTTAGGTAATAAAATTATGTCACTGGATAATTTTTCTTTCTAAATGCCTTTAAGTTGATCAGTAAGTTATTCAATGTTGAACTAAATAGAGAGGTCAAGAACACACATAAAGCTGTGAATACAAGGTAAGTTTTGACTATGTGGGAGAGGGCGAGGGTGGGATGATTTGGGAGAATGGCATTGAAACATGTATAATATCATATGTGAAATGAATCGCCAGTCCAGGTTTGATGCATGATATAGGATGCTTGGGGCTGGTGCACTGGGATGACCCAGAGGGATGGTATGGGGAGGGAATTGGGAGTGGCATTCAGGATGGGGAACATGTGTACACCTGTGGTGGATTCATGTTGATGTATGGCAAAGCCAATACCGTACTGTAAAGTAATTAGCCTCCAATTAAAATAAATAAATTTATATTAAAAAATATAAACCATTGAATATTTAAAAGGTGAAAAGGATAAAATGTTACTTTCCTAATAATAATGTTCAAGTAATGGCATGCACAATGATGTTTGGAATATAGAACCAAAGAAATAAAACTAATTTTGTTTTATGATGTCAAATAAAACTTCAAATTTTCTATTGCCATAAACAAATAATTTTCAATAGCTGAGAATAAATAGAATTCTTCTATTTTCATTCTCAGAGTTTAAGGTCATCAATTAAGATCATTTTGCAATCTCAGTTTATGAAAGTGTTACATAATCAACTTTTAAAAGGTGCTGTTAACATATAGAGCTAATAAAAGGGTTTCAGTCCACTTCAAGTATTTTTGAAATTTAAATAACCTCAGCCATGCAGATGACACCACCCTTATGACAGAAAGGAAAGAGGAACTAAAGAGTCTCTTGATGTAGGTGAGAAGGGAGAATGAAAAGCTGGCTTAAAACTCAGCATTCAAAAAATAATCATGGCATCTGGTCCCATTACTTCATGCTAAATAGATGGGGAAACAATGGAAACAGTGACAGACTTTATTTTCTTGGGCTCCAAAATCACTGCAGGTGGTAACTGCATCCATGAAATTAAAAGACACTTGCCTCTTGGAAGAAAAGCTATGGCAAACATAGACAGCATATTAAAAAGCAGAGACATCACTTTGAGGACAAAGATCTGTATAGTCAAAGACACATTTTTTTTTTTTCCCCAGTAGTCATGTATGGGTGTGAGAGTTGAACCATAAAGAGGATGAGTGCCAAAGAATTGATGCATTTGAACTGAGGTGTTAAAGAAGTCTGTTGAGAGTAACTTGGACTGTAAGGAGATAAAATCTGTCAATCCTAAAGGAAATCAGTCCTGAATATTCATTGTAAGGACTTATACTACAGCAGAAGCTCCAATATTTGGCTACCTGATGAGAAGAGCCAACTCATAAAAGACCCTGATGCTGGGAAAGAGATTAAGTATAGAATTTCCAGGTAAACATTACACTTTGAAGGCAGGAAGAGAAGATGACAGAGGATGAGATGTTTGGGTGGTATCACTGACTCATTGGACATGAGTTTGAGCGAGCTCTGGGAGATAGTAAAGGACAGGGAAGCCTGGCGTTCTGCAGTCCATGGGATCGCAAAGAGTCAGACACGACTGAGTGACTGAACAACAAGATAATTTGATGCTTATATAAAGTCTTTTTATATTTTCTTGTTGAATGTTACATCTTTGACACAGACATTTTTTAACAAATAATTGACCATTTTTTTAATGTTTTTACTTCTTTCATTTCTCTATACCTAATACAATTTTCACTTTTTCTTTCTTTCATTTCTCTATACCTAATACAGTTTTCACTTTTTCTTTCTTTCATTTCTCTATACCTAATACAATTTTTTTTTACTTTTACTTCTTTTATTTTACTTTTACATCTTTCATTTCTCTATACCTAATACAATTCTAGATAATCTGTACTAAGTGTAATGAACATTTATTGACAATATTTCATACTATCTTTTTTCAAAAATGTATGCCTTATAATTAATAGAATATATAAAAATATTTATTTGATTAATACAAAACTTTAGATAGGTGTAGATCCCTTTGCTAGCTTTCATGTGCAAATACTCTATGTATCTTCTGTGGGTTAAAGGATTTACTGCACCAGCAATAGATAGTATGGGTCTCAGATGAGATAAAATAAGAATTTGCAAAAAGATCATAGCATCACTTTCTAACCTACGTAGCATCAGTCTTTGGCAAAGCATAACTTGATTCAAGCATCTGTTGTCTACCCAATAGCACTTACAAATAAACTTGCATTTTTACACACAACCAAAAGTTATATACCATGAGTAAAATTCTCACTTTAACCAACTAATACAGTAAGTAATACTTGGAGATTATTCTAAGTAATGTATTTATTTTTGATGATACAAAAGTGAGCAAAAATAATCACATTCTTCTTAAAAACATCTATAAGGAGGACAAATAGTTAAATGAAAAGCTATGATAAAGTGGGATAAATATAACAACTGCTAAATATCTCTTGGAGAAGGCAATGGCACCCCACTCCAGTACTCTAGCCTGGAAAATCCCATGGATGGAGGAGCCTGGTGGACTGCAGTCCATGTGGTCTCGAAGAGTCAGACACGACTGAGCGACTTCACTTTCACTTTTCACTTTCATGCATTGAAGAAGGAAATGGCAACCCACTCCAGTGTTCTTGCCTGGAGAATCCCAGGGACGGGGGAGCCTGGTGGGCTGCCGTCTATGGGGTCGCACAGAGTCGGACACAACTGAAGCGACTTAGCAGCAGCAGTAAATTATCTCTATTAAGAGATTGTAGCAGGGTTAACATATTCAGGAACAAAAGAGGGGGAGCCTCTCTCTGTGACAAATAATATCCAAATATGAAATAATATTTGAGGATGAATATAAGTAAACTAGGTTAAGTGTTTATGTAAGAAACTTAAGTTCAAGGCATAATGTGATTAACTGTATAGAGGAAAGAACAAGATGCTCAAGGTATAAGAGGTTCAAGATGACTTGGTTACAAATTTCCATCAGTATAGAAGTGGGTAGGCATTTGCCAAAAAAAAATTATCTTGAAAGGAAGCCTTGGATATAATCACAAGAAATTAATGGTTTTGTTGATGCATTTACAAAATGTAATTTGCTGTAGAAATGTCTGATCTTTCAGAAAGTTAGTGATCACATTTTTCACCATGACATTGATGTTTCCTCACTTCAACATATATTCATATACTCTTTTTATATTTTTTTTGTATCTTTTGGTCTCTTTACCAGTCTTTTAATGTCACATTTTTCCTTTTGTATTAGCCAATTATTTTCATATTTACTAGCTGATCATTTCAATCATCAAGTTTTCTATGCATTGGCTTTCTTAAGTGTGGTTTTGCCTAATGATTGATATTTTTCCCTGAAAGAGAGATGAAGAAAAGAAAAAGGAGGAAAAAATGGAATAATTATCTTACTTTCATGAGCTGGCAATGAGAAGAGATGAGAGTTTAGGGGGTGTGAAATGACTCCACATGGTTCTTTGTCAAAGAATTCAATGAATAGCACAAATTAAATTTTTTTAAATGATTTTACACTGAGAATTTGAGGAATATGTAAGAAAGATATTCTTAAAATGACAGCTATATACTAATCTGCAGGATAGCTTATGGTTGAAAGTTATATATTAAAAATACACAGTGCAGAATTGTGGCCCTAAATTGTGCCATCTAAAGAGTACCCATTCTAATGCTTCATCCACTATAATCGGTTCTAATCTATAAAATGTCTATTAAAATTAGTTGGTTTTTATGTAATTCACTTAATACACTTCTGCTGCTGCTGCTAAGTCGCTTCAGTCGTGTCCGACTCTGTGAGACCCCATAGACGGCGGCCCACCAGGCTCCCCCATCCCTGGGATTCTCCAGGCAAGAACACTGGAGTGGGTTGCCATTTCCTTCTCCAATGCATGAAAGGGAAAAGTGAAAGTGAAGTCACTCAATCATGTCCAACTCTTCGCGACCCCATGGTCTGCAGCCTACCAAGCTCCTCCGTCCATGGGATTTTCCAGGCAGGAGTACTGGAGTGGGGTGCCATTTCCTTCTCCGAGCACTACAAGCACCAAAAACTTAATTTCATTTTAAAATAATTACATAGTAATGGAAGTTGTTTTCACTTCTTTGTAGAATTGAAAGAACCACGGTTTCTTCTAGAACTCGGTTAAAGGAACAAACTAAGTACTGCCACACTAGCCACATAATGCTCATTCAGACACTGATAAGGTATAAACACTGAATGAACAGAATAAAGCCACTAAGAAAGGAAATACTTTATTTCCTAATATTGGCTTTATTTATTTCCTAATAATTCCTTTAGTTCCTAATAAACTAAATTATTTAGTAAAATCCAAATTTTTACTCTAAAGGGCCATAGTTTAGGGTTTAATATTTTATACATGTAGCTTTATGTGTGGAAAAATTTATTTATAATTTTGACTCATGTTTATATTATGTATATTTTCCCATAAAGAATGTTCAAACTACCGCACAATTCCACTCATTTAATGTGCTGGCAAGGTAATGGTCAAAATCCTTCAACCTGTGCTTCAACAGGACAGGAACTGAGAATTTCCAGATGTACAGGCTGGATTTAGAAAATGCAGAGGAACTGGAGATCAAATTACCAACAATCATCTGATCATAGAAAAAGCAATGGAATTCCAGAAAAACGTCTACTTCTGCTTCATTGACTATATTAAAGCTTTTGACTGTGTGGATCACAGAAAACTGTGTAAAACTTTTAAATATGTGGGAAAATCAGACTACCTCACCAGCCTCCGGAGAAACCTGTATGAAGATTAAGAAGCAACAGTTATAACCAGGCATGAAACAACAGACTGGTTCCAAAGTGGGAAAGGAGTACGTCAAGGCTGTATATTGTCACCCTGCTTATTTAATTTATATGTGGAGTACATAATGGGAAATACTGGGCTGGTTGAAGCTCAAGCTGGAATCAAGATTGCCGGAGAAATATCAATAACCTCAGATTAAGCACATGATACCACCCTAATGGCAGAAAATGAAGAGGAACTGAAGAGCCTCTTGATAAAGGTGAAAGAGGAAAGTTTCAAAGGTGGCTTAAAATTCAACATTCAGAAAATGAAGATCATGGCATCTTGTTCCATCACTTCATGGCAAATAGGTGGGGAAACAATGGAAACACTGAGAGACTTTATTTTTTGTTGCAACAAAATCACTGCAGATGGTGACTGCAGCCATGAAATTAAAAGACGATTGCTCCTTGGAAGAAAAGCTATGACAAACGTAGAGAACATATTAAAAAGCAGAGACATCACTTTGCGGAGAAACATCTATCAAAATCAAACTATGGTTTTTTCAGTAGTTATGTATGAATGTGAAAGTTGAAATATAAAGAAAGCTGAGCACCAAAGAATTGATGCTTTTGAACTGTGGTGTTGGAGAAGACTCTTGAGAGTCCCTTTGCCTGCAAGGAGATCCAACCAGTCCATCCTAAAGCAAATCAGTCCTGAATATTCATTGGAAGGACTGATGCTGAAGCTGAAACTCCAATACTTCGGCCACCATATTCGAAGAACTGACTCATTGAAAACAACCCTGATGCTAGGAAAGATTGAAGGTGGGAGGAGAAGGGGACAACAGAAGATAAGATGGTTGTATGGCATCACTGACTCAATGGACATGAATGTGAGCAAGCTCCAGGGGTAGGTGATGGAAAGGGAAGCCTAGTGTGCTGCAGTCCATGGGGTCGAAAGTGTCAGACACAACTAAGGGACTGAACTGAACTTATTGTCTCAATATATATTTTGAATAGAAACAGTGTAATTGTTTTATGCTGTGGACCAACACATACTGTGCAGCACAACTATTGAGCCTGTGTTCTAGAGCATGGAAGCTACAATAGTGAGCCTACGTGCTGTAACTACTGAAACCCAAGTGTTCTAGTGCCTGTGTTCCAAAAGAGAGGCCAGGGCAATGAGAAATCCATGCACCTCAATTAGAGAGTAGCCCTTGCTTGTTGTAACTAGAGAAAAGCCCACACAGCAATGAAGACCCAGCACAGCCAAAAATAAAATAAATAAAATTATTTACATAAGAAAAAAATAGGAAAAAGTTTCAAGTGATACACATAATGGTATCTTTAAACTCTTCTACGGAACTGAAACCTCTAACAAATGGAAGATGAGCTGCTTGATTAAGCAATCTTTATTCCTTACCAGCAACCCTGCCCTTGAACCATTACTATAAAATTCCTCACCAAATCCTCTTGGGTTGGGATGAGGACTCAATTTTGTTGTGTCCCCCTATGCCTGGCAAAGCAATAAAGCTATTCTTTTCTACTTCACTTAAAACTTCTGTATCTGAGATTTGACTTGGCACCAGTGCACAGGGGCTGAGAGTTTGGCGTTGAAACTATTCTGATTGCTGTTTTCATTCTTCTGTCCACTAGGGTAATTATGACCTCCTTGCCTTTGTGATTGAGTGCCACCACTTGGCCCCTGTGACCCAGGGATTACAAATTTCTTTAATGAATACTTCCAGTTTATTCTTCTTTTTGCTTCATAATATAGTATTCCCCAAATACTACTATTGGCTCAATATATATTTTGAATAAAAACACTGCAATGATATTATACAGAACCTGTAAAGAAGACTGATGCAAATACATATGTACACAGACTTATCTGGGAGCTAATAATCTGTAAGATATTGAATTACAGAAACATAGTTTGTGTGCAGCTTTATTTCTGTTACATGTAAATATCTATGTATGATATATTTTTATGTGGCATTATATTATGAATACACAGGAAACATAATGCCAAACCTCTAGTTCTTTTTAATATTTTTGTTGCCAAAATTGTAAGCTGGTGGTATTTAAAGGTGCTGAATAATTTCTTAAGAAGTTCAACTTTAGTTCATGTACTAAAAACTTAGTAAAATTAACCTAATTAAATACTATTATTGATTTCAGACTAGTTGGCTCTTACCACAATATCTTATTTCTTTCAACATATTATTAATTTATATTGATAATAAAGATAAAAGTAAATAAAAATGACAATGGAATTACATTATAAATGGTAAAGCTCCCCTTGAATTTAGAACACTTGAATTTAGCCTTCTTAGAAGACATGTTCTAGACAGGACAACAGACCAAATAAAATCTTCTATAATAAATCTTCCTACAATCGGATAATTTTTTTGCTCTAATTTTTCACGTGTATTTACTAATCTAGTAATTCTCATATTGTCTTGAATGTCTTGAACCCTAATATTTCTAAAATGGTATCAAGTAATATTTTGGCATTGATAATGGTACTTAACATCGAATAGATATTTAGAACAGCACCTACATAATTTCTCTTTGTCTAGTTTTTTTTTTTTTTATTCTTCTCAAAATGATGCATTTTTAATTTGGTTTTATAGTCTACCACACATCTCTCCTTGGTATTGCTATTAGAAAATGATATTAAATATATTCCCTCAATCATTAAGATAAAATGGAATTTTAAGAAGTAGATTTATATGAAAAGAGAGAGGGAAAGTGAAGTCGCTCAGTCGTGTCCGACTCTTTGCGATCCCATGGACTGTAGCCTACCAGGCTCCTCCGTCCATGGCAAGCTATAACCTATAAACATGCCATGGGACTTTTCATTCCCAGTTCTTGATATGAATCAAATTTAAAATTATAATAGTTTATAAATGTATAGTTTTCCCTCCTGTATAATTGACTATATAAAAACTCAGAGAATAGAGCTATTCAAGATACTGCCAGAGTATTAAAACAAGACTCAGATATGCTAAATACAAGTCTGAATTCTTGTGTTAACATTACTTTGTTGGATTAACTGGAATAGAAAATATTCCCTTTGTCTCCCATTTAGGATTCTGTAAATCAGGCCATCTAGTTTCCTGTTGCCGTACCATACAATCAGTAAGAAACAAAAATGAAATCATTGAAAATGACTGTTAGGCAGAGTGTTGTAGCACAGATAAAAGATGAAAGGAAAGGACTTGAATCAAAATGATTAAGAGTCTGTGGAACTCACCTCCCCCTAAGAACACATTAAAGATACATTTACATGTGGAACAGTGGTCACTGAAAATTAACTAGGTACTAGCAGAAAGACTTCTATACAACCAAGGCTATGAGAAAATTCAACACAGAATAGGAAAGAAGGGAAAAGACCCAGACCTGTAGCTCAAGAAGGGAATCAGAGAAAAGATTAATAGTGGGTTACATGGATGGAAACTTCACTGGGGAGTGAGTGATTTATATTTTTGGTACTGGCCCTTGGATACAATAAAAGGAAGATGAGCTCCCTTGACTGGTTGGAGGGCTGATAAGACTAAATTCCACTTATGAGGAGTGCAGAATGCTTGTGAACACCAAAAGCAGGACAGACAGAATGGCTTGAAACTGCATGGGGTTTTGACTGGCTTATTGCAACCTCAGTGTTATGCCCCAGCCTGAGCCAACTGAATGCTACTACAGTGCTTGCCACATGTTATAGTTCCATAATGAACCAAAGGCTACTACATCCTAGGGAAAACCTCAGCCATTAGAGGCTGAGGCAGCTCAAACCCTAAGTGGCATCTGAAGAAGTAGAAGGCAGCCATTACTGGTGATTGCACGATCAGCAAATCAGAAGTCTGGATCACTGATGGCAGCTAAGCCACCCACAGACCATTGTAAATGCTCACATCAGCTTGGGTACTGCTCCCATCCGGGCAAGTATGCCAGTACTGGGAGGGTGAAAAGCACACACTTGTGGGATTACTGAACCAACTCTCACCCAATATGCATGGCTTCTTCCCCAGAAACTTGAAACTGTCCAGTCACTAAGTTGTGCCTCTTTGCAAACTCATGGACTGCAGCATGTCAGACTTCCCTGTCCTTCAGTATCTCCCAGAGTTTGCTCAAATTTATATCCATTGAGTCAGTGATGCTATCCAATCATCTCATCCTCTGCTGCCTTCTTTCTTTGCCTTCAATCTTTCCCAGCATCAGAGGTTTTTTCCAATGAGTTGACTTTTCCCATTAGATGGCCAATGTATTGGAGCTTCCACATCAGTCCTTCCAATGAATATCCAGGGCTGATTTCCTTTAGGATTGACTGGTTTTACCTACTTTCAGTCCAAGGGAATCTCAAGATCTTCTCCAGAACAACAATTCAAAACCATTAATTCTTCATCTCTCAGCCTTCTTTATGGTCCAACACTTACATTCATACATGACTACTGGAAAAAATATAGCTTTGTTTAGATGAATCTTTGATGGCAAAGTGATGTCTCTGGTTTTTAATATTCTGTCTAGGTTTGTCATTTTGATGGCAAAGTGATGTCTCTGGTTTTTAATATTCTGTCTAGGTTTTTCATAGCTTTTCTTCCAAAGAGCAAGTTTCCTTTAATTTCATGGCTCCATTCACCATCCACAGTGATATTGGAGCCCAAGAAAAGAAAATCTGTCTCTACTTCTACTTTTTCACCTTCTATTTGCCATGAAGCGAAGTACCTGGATACCATGATCTTATTCTTTCGAATGTCAATTTTAATTAAGTTTTTTCACTCTACTCTTTCACCTTCAAGAGGCTCTTCAGTTCCTCTTCACTGTCTGACATTACAGTGGTATCATCTACATATCTGAGGTTGTTGATATTTCTCCCAGCCATCTTGTGATTCATCCCAGCCAGGCATTTTTTCATGATGTATCCTGCATAGAAATTAAATAAGCAGGGTGACAATATGCAGTCTTGCCATACTCCTTTCCCAATTTGGAACTAGTCAGTCATTTCTTGTAAGGTTCTATCTGCTGCTATCTGTATACAGATTTCTCAGGACTTGAAGATATCACAAATAGGACATGACAGATACTGAGCAGAGGGCAAGCTCCGCCTCACACCCAGCTCTGTCTTAGCCCCTCCAACTCCAACTCTACTTCCAACAAAGATGATAGCTGACAACACACCTGCCAGCTGCCAGAGAAAGGCTGTGACTAGTGGTCACATCAAATATAGCTCTCACACCAGCTACTGAGCTACTGTAGACTATATAGATACTGTAGACTATATAGCTACTGCAGACTATACTGTAGACTATATGTAGTATATCCTCACTATATGTGAGGATGCTCTCACATAATGACACTCTTCAAGAAATAATTTTTAATCATTTCACCTAATTTCATATAGACAAAGATAAAGAAAATGAGAAGACAAAGGAATTTGCCTCAATTGAAAAAGCAAGAAAAAACTACTAAAAATACAACTCCTGAAATAGTAATAAATAATTTACCATTAAGAATTCAAATCATTAGTAATAAGAATAATAACTGTATTAGGGAAAATAATAGATCAACACAGTGATAATTTTACCAAGGAACTAGAAGACGGAAAAAGATCCAATCATAATGAATAATATAGGAACTGAAATGAAAAACACACTAGACAGAATGAACAGCAGATTAGGTGATACAAAAGTGTGCATCAGTAGCCTGGAAGACAGAGTAATGAAAATCAGCTAATCAGAACAACAAAAATAAATTAAGTACAAAATGAGAAGAGTTTTTGAGAGATTGTTGGCATAACATCAAATTAAAACACCACCATCAGCATTATAGGAATCCCAGAAAAAGAAAGAGAAAAGGATATATTTGATGAAGTCATGGTTGTAAACTTTCCAAACCTGAAGAAGGAAACATATCAAGGTACAGTAAACACAGATGGGATCAAATAAGGTAAACCCAAACAGACCCACATCAAAGCATATCATAATGAAAATGGCAAAAGTTAAATATAAAGAGAAAATGTTAAAGGCAGTAAAAAAAAAAAAAAAAAAGTCATATACTAAAAAACTTCTGTAAGACTCCAAGATAATTTTTTCTACAAAATTTTGCAGGACAGAAATGAGTGGCTATATTCAAAATGCTAAAAGGAGGGGGAGGGAATCTGAAAACTGTGATACTCTAACCAGTAAGATTATCGTTTACAGCTGAAGGAAAGTTAAGGAACTTCTCAGACAAAAACTAAAAGCATTTATCAGTAATAAACCTACTGAAAAACAAATGTTAAAGGGTATTTTTTAAGCAGATAAGAAAGGGCTGTGACAAGAATGTATCCATAGGAAAGCAAAAATCAACTGGTAGGCAAATATATGTAAAGTCTATGTATCACCAACATAAATAAAGCAGTACAAATATTGAGACAAAAATTGTAAAATTAAGTATAATTACAGTAATAAGTAAATGGGTAAACATGAAGATGTAAAATATGACATCAAAAACACAAAGTATCAGTAGAAAGACTAAAAAGTGTAGATATTTTTGAATGTTTGAACTTTAAAGGGCTGGATGTTTGAACTTAAAGGATGACTTGTTTAAAACAAATAGATATATTTATAGGTCACATATATGAACTCCATGGTATCTACTAATCAAAAGCTTACCATAGACCATAGATGAACAAAACAAGAGAGAAAACAACACTAGCATATCAGTAAAGAAAATCATCAAACACAAGGTAAGAAACTAAAAGAAGAAGAAAAGAATAGGGAAGAACTACAAAAAAAAAAAAAAGTTAATAAAATGGCACTAAATACATACATGTTAAGGATCACTTTAAATGTCAATGTAATCAAAAGACACAGGGTGGTGGATTTGTTTGAAAAACAAGACATCTATGTGCTGCTTACAAAAAATTCAATTCAGAACTAAAGACATATACAGACTGCAAATAAGGGAATGGAAAAATATAATTCATGCAAATGAAAATGACAAGAAACCAGGTGTAGTGATGCTCAAATTAAAAAAAAAAAATAGAAGGAGGATGACATCTTTAGCAAAACACAATGAAGAACATTTATTATAAAGAAAGGCATAATACAAGAAAATATTAGACTCATTAACATAAATGAACCCAATACAGGAAAAACTAAATCTATGAAGCAAATAATAACAGACATAAAAGAAGAATTAACAATAGTATAATCATATAATGGAAGACTTTAAAACCCACTGTTATCAATGGGCTAATTATCCAGACAGAAAATCAGTAAAGCAAGAGTAGTCTTAAAGAGCACAATAAACAAGTTGGACTAAATAGGACATTCCATTGAACAACAGTAGAATATGCACTCTTTTCATGTGAAATGTATATTCTCCAGTATAGATCACAAACATGCTAGGCCAACATATTTAAGTGGATAGAAATTATATCAAGCATTTTTTTTTTTTTTTTGCAACCACAGTCATATGAAAATAAAAATCAGTTACAGGAAGAAATTTGGGAAAAGCACAAATATGTGCAGACCAAATAATATGTTATTAAAATACTTATGAATCAATGAATAAATTAAATGAGAAATCAGGAAACAACCTGAGAAATTCCAGTATAACAAATAAAAGCACAACTTTCCAGAATCCATGGACCACAGAAAAAGCAATTCTTAGTGGAAAGTTTATAGTAAGACAGGTCTACCTCAAAAAATAAGAAAAATCTCAAATTAAAAATCTAGCATCATTTAAAGGAATTTGAAAAAGGAAAACAAAGCTGAAAGTCAGCAAAAGGAAGGATATAAAGATTAGAAAATAAATGAAATAGAGACCAAAAAGAAAAAAAAAAAAAAAAAACAGAATCAAGGAAATCATACGTTGTTTCTTTGAAAAGATTTAAAAAAAAAAGACAAAATTTTAGTCAAGCTCATCAAAAAGAAAAGACAGATGACCCAAACAAACAAACAAACAAAAAAAAAGTGGAGGAATAACAATACCACAGAGATACAAAAAACAGAAGAAAATACAATGAATACTTTTACACCAACAATTGGAAAATCTAGACGAAATGGACAAGTTTCTGGAAACACACATCCTCCCAATATTGAATCAGGAAGAAACAGACAATCTGAACAGATCAAACAATACTTCAGGACTGGACTTTTCCCAGCATCACTGGGAAACTCTACCAAACATATAAAGAAGAACCAATAAGTATACTTTCCAGATTAGTCCAAAAAATTGAAAAGAATGAAACACTCTCAAATTCACTCTACTTGGCTCTTGGCCACCCTTACTCTGTTATTAAAACCAAATACAGTACTGGAAAATAGGAAAAGAAAATTAGAGGCCAATATCTTTGATAGAAATATATGCAAGAATCATCAACAGAATATTAGCAAATCAAATCCAACAATATATAAAAAGAATAATATACTGTGATCAGTGGGTTTTATTCAAGGGATGAAAGTATGATTCAGTATTCACAAATCAATCAATACAACAGACAACATTAACAAAAGAAAGGATAAAAAAAAGGCTCATGGCTAGCTCAATAGATGCACAAGAAGCATTTGACAAAATTCAACATTCACTTCTGATATTATACATGTTTTAATGCCATTCTCCTAAATCATCCCCCCTCCCCCACAACATTCACTTCTGATGCAAACTCTAACCAAAGTGAGTATATAGGAGACATATCTCAAAAGATTAAAAGTCATTTATGACAAACCCATGGCTAATATGACCTACAGTGACACCCTGAAAGCTTTTCCTCTAAAATCTCAAACAAGAAGGATGCCCACTTTCATCACTTCTATTGAATACTCTATTGGAGATTCTAGCACAGCAATCATACAAGAAAAGAAAAGAAAAGTTATCCAAATCAGAATGAAAAAAAATATTAAAACTCTCATTATTTGCAGATTACAAAACACTACACATATAAAAAGCCTAAAGTCTCCACCTAAACCTGCTAGAAGTAATAAATTAATTCAGTAAATTTGAAGAATGCAAGATTAGTATTCAGAAATCAATTGCTTTTCTATTCATTAATAGTGAACAGAGAGATATTGGATTTCCCTGGTGGTCTAGTGGTTAAGAATCCTCCTGAAAATGCAGGGGACACAGGTTTGATCCCTGATTGGGGAAGATCCCCTATGCCACAGAGCAACCAAGCCCATGCACCACAACTACTGGAGCTTGCATGCCTGGAGCCTACACTCTGCAATGAGAGAAGCCAACGCAATGAGAAGCCTGTGTACCACAACCAAGAGTAGCCCCTGCTTGCTACTGCTAAAGAAAACCATGTACACCAATGAAGACGCAGGGCAGCAAAAAATAAATAAGTATTTTTTTAAGAAAAGTGCATTAAAGTAGTAATACTATTTATAATCACATCAAAAAGAGTAAGTTACCTAAGAATATACTTAACCAAGGAGAGGAAAGACCTAAACTCTGAAACCTATACAACCTTGATGAAGGAATTTGAAAACAATACAAAAAAATAAAAAAAAGAAAATCCCATATTCTTGGACTGGACGAATTAATGTAGTTAAAATATCCATGCTAACCAAAGCAATCTGTAGATTTTAAACAATCCCTTTCAAAATAGCCATGGTGTTTTTCACAGAATTAGAACACATAATTCTAAGATTTATATGGAACTGCACTAGACACCAAATTGCAAAAGAAATACTGAGAATAAAGAACAAACCTGGAGGTATGATGTTCCCTTATTTTAAACTCAACTATGCTATGCTATGCTATGCTAAGTCACTTCAGCTGTGTCCGACTCTGTGCGACCCCATAGATGGCAGCCCACCAGGCTCTCCTGTCCCTGGGATTCTCCAGGCAGGAACACTGGAGTGGGTTGCCATTTCCTTCTCCAATACATGAAAGTGAAAAGTGAAAGTGAAGTCGCTCAGTCGTGTCCGACTCTTAGCGACCCCATGGACTGCAGCCTAACAGGCTCCTCCGTCCATGGGATTTTCCAAGCAAGAGTACTGGAGTGGGGTGCCATTGCCTTCTTCGAAGACAGCTACAATAATCACAACAGAAATCAAAACCATCAATACAACAAAAAGGCAACTTAGTAAGATAAAATATTTGTAAATGATATTACTAATAAGGGGTTAATATCCAAAATATAGAAACAGTTCATACAATTCAATATCAAAAAGCTGAAAACCCAATTAAAATATGGGCGGAAGACTGAAACAGTTTTTTTTTTTTTTTTTCCAAAGAAGATATACAGATAACCAACAGGCATGTGAGAACGATGCTCAACATTGCTAACTATCAGAGAAATACAAATCAAAACTAAAATGAGATATCCCCCTCACATTGGTCAAATGGGTTATCATCAAAGAGTCTACCAATAAAAACTGTTGATAAGAATGTGGAAAAAAGGGAACCCACTCTTGGTGGGGTTGTAAATCGGTGTAACCACTAAGAGAAATAGTATGGAGTTTCCTCAAAAAAATTACAGAAGATAACTACCACAAGATCCAGAAATTTCTCTCCTGGATATAGAACTAGATAAACAAAAACAAACACTAATTCAAAATGCTACATGCACCCCAATTTTCGTATCAACATTATTTATAATAGCCCATGCATGGAAGCAGCTTAAGTGTCCATCAATTTAGGTTAGATGAATGGATAAATAAGATATGATACACTCACACACACACTCAGATATAAAAATAAAATCCTTTCATTTGCAACAATGTGTATGAAAACTTAGAAATAATTAATTAGTGAAATAAGTCAGAAAAAGACACTCTATTATTACTTACATATGGAATGTAAAAATAAATTTGTATTAAAAAAATAAAAAGAAAAATATAGAGAACAAGCTAGTGGTTACCAATAGAGAAAAAGAAGGGAAGAGTGAGGATTATGTGACTGAGGCATAAACTATTATGCATAAAATTAAAAACAGGAAGGATATGTACTGTATGGCACAAGGAGGTATAATCATTATTTTGTATTAACTTTAAATGAAATGCAACCTATAAAAATAGTGAATCACTATGTTGCACACTGAAACTAATATAATGTTGTAAATGAACTACTTCAAACAAATCCTTATTTAATTTTAAAAATAAAAAAGAGTAAAAACAAAAGATGTATATACACAAGTACACATCAGTTCAGTTCAGTTCAGTTGCTCTGTCGTGTCCAACTCTTTGCGACCCCATGAATCGCAGCACACCAGGCCTCCCTGTCCATCAACAACTCTGGGAGTTCACTCAGACTCACGTCCATCGAGTCAGTGATGCCATCCAGTCAACTCATCCTGTGTCGTTCCGTTCTCCTCCTGCCCCCAATCCCTCCCAGCATCAGAGATTTTTCCAAAGAGTCAACTCTTTGCATGAGGTAGCCAAAGTACTGGAGTTTCAGCTTTAGCATCATTCCTTCCAAAGAAATCCCAGGGCTGATCTCCTTCAGAATGGACTGGTTGGATCTCCTTGCAGTCCAAGGGACCCTCAAGAGTCTTCTCCAACACCACAGTTCAAAACCATCAATTCTTCAGCACTCAGCATTCTTCACAGTCCAACTGTCACATAGATACATAACCACTGGAAAAACCATAGCCTTGACTAGACAGACCCTTGTTGGCAAAGTAATGTCTCTGCTTTTGAATATGCTATCTAGGTAGGTCATAACTTTTCTTCCAAGGAGTAAGCGTCTTTTAGTTTCATGGCTGCAGTCACCATCTGCAGTGATTTGGGAGCCCCGAAAAATAAAGTCTCACAATGTTTCCACTGTTTCCCCATCTATTTCCCATAAAGTGATGAAACCAGATGCCATGATCTTCGTTTTCTGAATGTTGAGTTTTAAGCCAACATTTTCACTCTCCTCTTTCACCTTCATCACGTGGTTTTTTAGTTCCTCTTCACTTTCTGCCATAAGGGTGGTGTCATCTGCATATCTGAGGTTATTGATATTTCTCCTGGCAATCTTGATTCCAGTTTGTGTTTCTTCCGGTCCAGCGTTTCTCATGATGTACTCTGCATAGAAGTTAAATAAGCAGGGTGACCATATACAGCCTTGACGTACTCCTTTTCCTATTTGGAATCAGTCTGTTGTTCCATGTCCAATTCTAACTGTTGCTTCCTGACCTGCATACAAATTTCTCAAGAGGCAGGTCAGGTGATCTGGTATTCCCATCTCTTTCAGAATTTTCCACAGTTTATTGTGATCCACACAGTCAAAGGCTTTAACATAGTCAATAAAGCAGAAATAAATGTTTTTCTAGAACTCGCTAGCTTTTTCCATGATCCAGCGGATGTTGGCAATTTGGTCTCTGGTTCCACTGCCTTTTCTGAAACCAGCTTGAACATCAGGAAGCTCACCGTTCACGTATTGCTGAAGCCTGGCTTGGAGAATTTTGAGCATTACTTTACTAGCCTGTGAGATGAGTGCAATTGTGCAGTAGTTTGAGCATTCTTTGGCACTGCCTTTCCTTGGAATTGGAATAAAAACTGACCTTTTCCAGTCCTGTGGCCACTGCTGAGTTTTCCAAATTTGCTGGCATATTGAGTGCAGCACTTTCACAGAATCATCTCCCAGGATTTGAAATAGCCAACTGGAATTCCATCACCTCCACTAGCTTTGTTCATAGTGATGCTTTCTAAGGCCCACTTGACTTCACATTCCAGGATGTCTGGCTCTAGGTGAGTGATCACACCATTGTGATTATCTAGGTCGTGAAGATCTTTTTTTGTATAGTTCTGTGTATTCTTGCCACCTCTTCTTAATATCTTCTGCTTCTGTTAGCTCCATACCATTTTTGTCCTTTATTGAGCCCATCTTTGCATGAAATGTTCCCTTGGTATCTCTAATTTTCTTGAAGAGATCTCTAGTCTTTCCCATTCTGTTGTTTTCCTCTATTTCTTTGCATTGAATGCTGAGGGAGCCTTTCTTATCTCTTCTTGCTATTCTTTGGAACTCTGCATTCAGAGGCTTATATCTTTCCTTTTCTCCTTTGCTTTTCACTTCTCTTCTTTTCACAGCTATTTGAAAGACCTCCCTAGACAGCTATTTTGCTTTTTTGCATTTCTTTTCCATGGGGATGGCCTTGATCCCTGTTTCCTGTACAATGTCACGAACCTCATTCCATAGTTCATTGGGCAGGCACTCTATCTATCAGATCTAGTCCCTTAAATCTATTTCTTACTTCCACTGTATAATCATAAGAGATTTGATCTAGGTCATACCTGAATGATCTAGTGGTTTTCCCTACTGTCTTCAGTTTCAGTCTGAAGTTGGCAATAAGGAGTTCATGATCTGAGCAACAGTCACATTCATTCTAAATACCAATGTGAAAAATAAAGACTGCAGCTGAAATAAAATTTTGGACACTTCTTCATGAAAGATATATTGATAAATGGTAATTTTTTTTAATTTATTTATTTTAATTGGAGGTTAATTACTTTACAATATTGTATTGGTTTTGCCATACTTCAACATGAATCCGCCACAGGTGTTCCCAATCCTGAAACCACCCCCGCCCCACCTCCCTCTCCATACCATCCCTCTGGGTCATCCTAGTGTACCAGGCCCAAGCATCCTGTATCCTGCATTGAATCTGGACTGGCAATTCGTTTCTTATATGATATTATACATATTTCAATGCCATTCTCCCAAATCATTCCATTCTTGCCCTCTCCCACAGAGTCCAAAAGACTGTTCTATACATATGTGTCTCTTTTGCTATCTAGCATACAGGGTTAGTGTTACCATCTTTCTAAATTCAATATATATGCATTAGTATACTGTATTGGTGTTTTACTTTCTGGCTTACTTCACTCTGTATAATAGGCTCCAGTTTCATCCACCTCATTAGAACTGATTCAAATGTATTCTTTTTAATGTCTGAGTAATACTCTATTGTGTATATGTACCACAGCTTTCTTATCCATTCATCTGCTAATGGACATCTAGGTTGCTTCCATGTCCTGGCTATTATAAATAGTGCTGCGATGAACATTGGGGTACATGTGTCTCTTTCAATTCTGATTTCCTCGGTGTGTATGCTCAGCAGTGGGATTACTGGGTCATATGGCAGTTCTATTTCCAGTTTTTTAAGGAATCTCCACACTCTTCTCCATAGTGGCTGTACTAGTTTGCATTCCGACCAACAGTGTAAGAGGGTTCCCTTTTCTCCACACCCTCTCCAGCATTTATTGCTTGTCAACTTTTGGATAGCAGTCATTCTGATAGGCCTGGAATGGTACCGTATTGTGGTTTTGATTTGCATTTCTCTGATAATGAGTGATGTTGAGCATCTTTTCATGTGTTGTTAGCCATCTGTATGTCTTCTTTGGAGAAATGTCTATTTAGTTCTTTGGCCTATTTGGCCTATCTATTTTTGGATTGGGTCGTTGATTTTTCTGGAATTGAGCTACAGGATTTGCTTGTATATTTTTGAGATTAGTTGTTTGTCAGTTGTTTTATTTGCTATTATTTTCTCCCATTCTGAAGGCTGCCTTTTCACTTTGCTTATAGCTTATTTTAATGTGAAGAAGCTTTTAATTTTAATTAGGTCCCATTTGTTTATTTTTGCTTCTATTTTCAATATTCTTGGAGGTAGGTCATGGAGGATCCTGCTGTGATTTATGTCAGAGACTGCTTTGCCTATGTTGTCCTCTAAGAGTTTTATAGTTTCTGGTCTTACGTTTAGATCTTTAATCCATTTTGAGTTTATTTTTGTGTATGGTGTTAGAAAGTGTTCTAGTTTTGTTCTTTTACAAGTTGTTTAACAGTTTTCCCAGCATTTCTTGTTAAAGAGATTGTCTTTTCTCCATTGTATATTCTTGCCTCCTTTGACAAAAGATAAGGTGTCCATAGGTGCATGGGTTTATCTCTAGGCTTTCTATTTTGTTCCAGTGATCTTTGCCAACAAAGGTCCGTCTAGTCAAGGCTATGGTTTTTCCTGTGATCATGTATGGATGTGAGAGTTGGACTGTGAAGAAGGCTGAGTGCCAAAGAATTGATGCTTTTGAATTGTGGTGTTGGAGAAGACTCTTGAGAGTCCCTTGGACTGCAAGGAGATTCAACCAGTCCATTCTGAAGGAGATCAGCCCTGGGATTTCTTTGGAAAGAATGATGCTGAAGCTGAAACTCCAGTGTTTTGGCCACCTCATGCGAAGAGTTGACTCATTGGAATAGACTCTGATGCTGGGAGGGATTGGGGGCCGGAGGAGAAGGGAACAACAGAGGATGAGATGGCTGGATGGCATCACTGACTCAATGGATGTGAGTCTGAGTGAACTCCGGGAGTTGTTGATGGACAGGGAGGCCTGGCGTGCTGCGATTCATGGGGTCGCAAAGAGTCAGACATGACTGAGCGACTGAACTGAACTGATCTATATTTCTGTCTTTGTGCCAGTACCATACTGTCTTGATGACTGTGGCTTTGTAGTAGAGCCTGAAGTCAGGCAGGTTTATTCCTCCAGGTCCATTCTTCTTTCTCAAGATTGCTTTGGCTATTCATGTTTTTTTTTTTTTTTTTTTTTTGTATTTTCATACCCATTGTGAAATGATTTGTTGCTTTGGCTATTCATGTTTTTTTTTTTTTTTTTGTATTTTCATACCCATTGTGAAATGATTTGTTCTAGCTCTGTGAAAAATACCAATGTTAGCTTGAAAGGGATTGCATTGAATCTATAGATTGCTTTGGGTAGTATACTCATTTTCACTATATTGATTCTTCCGATCCATGAACATGGTATATTTCTCCATTTATTAGTGTCCTCTTTGATTTCTTTCACCAGTGTTTTATAGTTTTCTATATATAGGTCTTTAGTTTCTGCAGGCAGATATATTCCTAAGTATTTTATTCATTTCATTGCGATGGATGGTGAATGGAATTGTTTCCTTAATTTCTCTATTTTCTCATTATTAGTGTATAGGAATGCAAGGGATTTCTGTGTGCTGATTTTATATCCTGAAACTTTACTGTACTCATTGATTAGTTCTAGTAATTTTCTGGTGGAGTCTTTAGGGTTTTCTATGTAGAGGATCATGTCATCTGCAAAAAGTGAGAGTTTTACTTCTTCTTTTCCAATTTGGATTCCTTTTATTTCTTTTTCTGCTCTGATTGTTGTGGCCAAGACTTCCAGAACTATATTGAATAGTAGTGGTGAAAGTGGGCACCCTTGTCTTGTTCCTGACTTTAGGGGAAATGCTTTCAATTTTTCACCATTGAGGATAATGTTTGCTGTGGGTTTGTCATATATAGCTTTTATTATGTTGAGGTATGTTCCTTCTATTCCTGCTTTCTGGAGAGTTTTTATCATAAATGGACATTGAATTTTGTCAAAGGCTTTCTCTGCATCTATTTATATAATCATATGGCTTTTATTTTTCAATTTGTTAATGTGGTGTATTGTATTGATTTTTTTTTGCGGATATTGAAGAATCCTTGCATCCCTGGGATAAAGCCCACTTGGTCATGGTGTATGATCTTTTTAATATGTTGTTGGATTCTGATTGCTAGAATTTTGTTAAGGATTTTTGCATCTATGTTCATCAGTGATATTGGCCTGTAGTTTTATTTTTTTGTGGCATCTTTGTCAGGTTTTGGTATTAGGGTGATGGCAGCCTCATAGAATGAGTTTGGAAGTTCACCTTCCTCTGCAATTTTTCTGGAAGAGTTTGGGTAGGATAGGTGTTAGCTCTTCTCTCAATTTTTGGTAGAATTCAGCTGTGAAGCCGTCTGGACCTGGGCTTTTGTTTACTGGAAGATTTCTGATTACAGTTTCAATTTCCATGCTTGTGATGGGTCTATTAAGATTTTCTATTTATTCCTGGTTCAGTTTTGGGAAGTTGTAATTTTCTAAGAATTTGTCCATTTCTTCCACGTTGTCCATTTTATTGGCATATAATTGCTGATAGTAGTCTCTTATGATCCTTTGTAGTTGTGTGTTGTCTGTTGTTATCTCTCCATTTTCGTTTCTAATTTTATTAATTTAATTTTCTCCCTTTGTTTCCTGATGAGTCTGGCTAATGGTTTGTCAATTTTATTTATCCTTTCAAAGAACCAGCTTTTGGCTTTGTTAATTTTTGCTATGGTCTCTTTTGTTTCTTTTGCATTTATTTCTGCTCTAATTTTTAAGATTTCTTTCCTTCTACTAACCCTGGGGTTCTTCATTTCTTCCTTTTCTAGTTGCTGTAGGTGTAGAGTTAGGATATTTATTTGACTTTTTTCTTGTTTCTTGAGGTATGCCTGTATTGCTATGAACTTTTCCCTTAACACTGTTTTTACAGTGTTCCATAGATTTTGAGTTGTTGTGTTTTCATTTTCTTTCGTTTCTATGCATAATTGATTTCTTTTTTGATTTCTTCTGTGATTTGTTGGTTATTCAGCAGCGTGTTTTCAGCCTTGATATGTTGGAATTTTGAACAGTTTTTCTCCTGTAATTGAGATCCAATCTTACTGCATTATGGTCAGAAAAGATGCTTGGAATGATTTCAATATTTTTGAATTTACCAAGGCTAGATTTATGGCCCAGGATATGATCTATCCTGGAGAAGGTTCCATGTGTGCTTGAGAAAAAGGTGAAATTCATTATTTTGTGTTGAAATGTCCTTTAGATTTCAATTAGGTCTAACTGGTCTATTGTATCATTTAAAGTTTGTGTTTCTTTGTTAATTTTCTGTTTAGTTGATCTATCCATAGGTGTGAGTGGTGTATTAAAGTTTCCCATTATCATTGTGTTATTGGTAATTTCCACTTTCATACTTGTTAGCATTTGTCTTACATATTGTGGTGCTCCTATGTTGGGTGCATATATATTTATAATTGTTTTATCTTCTTGGATTGACCCTTTGATCATTATGTTGTGTCCTTCTTTGTCTCCTTTCACAGCCTTTGTTTTAAAGTCTACTTTATCTGATATGAGTATTGCTACTTCTTGCTTTCTTTTGGTCTCTATTTGCATGCAATATCTTTTTCCAGCCCTTCACTTTCAGTCTGTATGTCCCTTTTTTTGACGTGGGTCTCCTGTAGACAACATATATAGGGGTCTAGTTTTTGTATCCATTCGGCCAGTTTTTGTCTTTTGGTTGGGAAATTCTACCCATTTACATTTAAGGTAATTGTTGATAAGTATGACCAACCTTTTCATACTGTTCATACTGCTTATGGGTTTCTCAAGACAAGAATACTGAAGTGGTTTGCCATTCCCTTCTCCAGTGGACCACATTCAGTCAGATCTTTCCACCATGACATGCCTGTCATGGATTGCCCCACGAGCATGGCTAATTTTCATTGAGTTAGACAAGGCTGTGGTCCTAGTGTGATTAGATTGACTAGTTTTCTGTAAGTCCTAGAAAAAAATCTATTTCAGCTTTATTGACTATGCCAAAGCCTTTGACTGTGTGAATAACAATAAACTGTGGAAAATTCTGAAAGAGATGGGAATACAAGACCACCTGACGTGCCTTCTGAGAGATCTGTATGCAGGTCAGGAAGCAACAGTTAGAACTGGACATGGAACAACAGACTGGTTCCAAATAGGAAAAGGAGTACGTCAAGGCTGTATATTGTCACCCTGCTTATTTAACTTCTATGCAGAGTACATCATGAGAAACGCTGGGCTGGAAGAAGCACAAGCTGGAATCAAGATTGCTGGGAGAAATATCAATAACCTCAGATATGCAGATGACACCACCCTTATGGCAGAAACTGAAGAGGAACTAAAAAACCTCTTGATGAAAGTGAAAGTGGAAAGTGAAAATGTTGGCTTAAAGCTCAACATTCAGAAAATGAAAATCATGGCATCCGGTCCAATCACTTCATGGGAAATAGATGGGGAAACAGTGGAAACACTGCCAGACTTTACTTTTGGGCTCACAAATCACTGCAGATGGTGACTACAGCCATGAAATTAAAAGATGCTTATTCCTTGGAAGGAAAGTTATGAAAGAAGAGACATTACTTTGCCAACAAAGTTCCGTCTAGTCAAGGCTATGGTTTTTCCAGTGGTCATGTATTGATGTGAGAGTTGGAATGTGAAGAAATCTGAGTGCTGAAGAATTGATGACTTTGAACTGTGGTGTTAGAGAAGACTCTTGAGGGTCCCTTGGACTGGAAGGAGATCCAACCAGTCCATTCTGAAGGAGATCAGCCCTCGGATTTCTTTGAAAGGAATGATGCTAAAGCTGAAACTCCAGTACTTTGGCTACCTCATGCTAAGAGTTGACTCATTGGAAAAGACTGATGCTGGGAGGAACTGGGGGCAGGAGGAGAAGGTGATGACAGAGGATGAGATGGCTGGATGGCAGCACTGACTCGATGGATGTGAGTCTGAGTGAACTCCAGGAGTTGTTGATGGACAGGGAGGCCTGGCGTGCTGCGATTCATGGGGTCACAAAGAGTCGGACACTACTGAGTGACTAAACTGAACTGACCTGAACTGAATGATCCCATTGCCATTTACTTTATTGTTTTGGGTTAGAGTTTATACATGCTTTTTTGTATTTCCTGTCTAGAGAATATCCTTTAGCATTTGTTGGGGATCTGGCTTCGTGGTGCTGAATTCTCTCAGCTTTTGCTTGTCTGTAAAGCTTTTGGTTTCTCCTTCATATTTGAATGAGATCCCCGCTGGGTACAGTAATATGGTCTGCAGGTTATTTTCTTCCATCACTGTAGGTATGTCTTGCCATTCCTTCCTGGCCTGAAGAGTTTCTATTGAAATATTAGCTGTTATCCTTATGGGAATCCCCTTGTGTGTTATTTGTTGTTTTTCCCTTGCTACTTTTAATATTTGTTCTTTGAGTTTGACCTTTGTTAATTTGATAATATGTGTCTTGGGGTGTTTCACCTTTGGTTTATCCTGTTTGGGACTCTGGGTTTCTTGCTCCACCAGGAGCCGTCCGAGGCAGGCCCTGGCCTGCATGCACGTCCCGGGTCTAAGCCGCTTAGGTTCAGGCACTCGGGTAGTCCTCAGAGGCTCAGACTCCATTGGACCTGCATTTTCTGTCCTTCCCAGTTCTGAGCAGCTCAGGTGATGAGGTGTTTTGTGAGTATGGTCACTGCGACTTATCACCTCTCCCATCCCTGCTGCTCGATTTTCTGGGTGTACAACCAGCACACCTTCTTAGGTGGATGATGACTGTCCAGAACCTCAAGAAGTTTTAGTTAGCAAAGTAGCCTGCTTGCAGTTTGGTAGATAATGTCTCTCTGGGGCTGCGATTGCCCTCTTCCGGCTCTGGCTGCCTGTCACGGGAGGGGGATGGTCTGCAGCCGGCTAATTCTGTTCAGTCCTTTGTTCTGTGCGTGGTCTTGGCCGTGTCTTAGGGCTTTTCACATGGTAGCTATCCCACAGTCTGGTTTGCTAGCCCAAGTTAGTTTGCTCTGATTGCCTCCAGAGTATTCAGGCCCGATCCTTACTCTAAGCAATGTAGCCTGCACCTCCCTGCCCAGCCCCTGCTTGCTAGTGGTGGATGCAGGCATCTGCGCTGCTTCTCTGCTGGGGGAGTTACAGTTGGGCTCATAATCCGTGGGGTTTAATTATTTATTTATTTTTCCTCCCTGTTATGTTGCCCTCTGTGCTTCCAAGGCTCACCACAGACTTGGCAGTGAGAGTGTTTCCTGGTGTTTGGAAACTTCGCTCTTTTTACGACTCCCTTCCTGGGATGGAGCTCTGTCCCTACCTCTTGTGTCTCTTTTTTTGTCTTTTATATTTTTTCCTACCTCTTTTCGAAGGCAATGGGCTGCTTTTCTGGGTTCCTGATGTCCTCTGCCAGCATTCAGAAGTTGTTTTGTGGAATTTACTCAGCGTTTAAATGTTCTTTTGATGAATTTGTAGGGGAGAAAGTGGTGTCCCCATCATATTCCTCTGCCATCTTAGGACTGCCTTGATAAACGGTAATTTAATAAGAAGATTGTCTGAAAAATAATCTAAAACTTGGAAATATGCCAAAGAGATTGTTCAACTTTCTTGCAGTGAAGTACAGTCTAGTGTTTGCAAATTTGATATATTTACATGTTTTATAAGTCAATAGAAATAGAAGTTAATTTTTAAAATTTTAACATGTGAGAAAAATTCAAATATTTTCTGTCACTGGGAAATATAACCAAAATTATTATTGTTTGTTGTCTCAATATGCATGTATGGCATTATCTATAAATACCCAGCTCTTCATTATGCATTTTGAACTGGTTCTAATATCTCCTAATTAATATATTATTTTAATAAAATTTTGATACATATTGTTTTATATTTTAAGTTTTGTGTATCTTGTTTTGTTACCACAATGGATTTATCTGATGTGATCAAGTATACTTTGTTGCTTGAAAAGAGCACATCATTGGCTGGGTAAGTTCAGGTACATCTTTATACTTTCTTGACTTCCAGTGGTAAATCTGAGAAAAACAGAATTTTCCTCTACCTCTTTCTTTCCCTCTCTTTTTCCTTTTGTTTTTGGCAAGTAGTTCACACACAGCCAGTAACTTACTTCCCAATGTGACTATAATTCAGAGTTTGATTTTTAGTCTGATAATTTGGATATTTTTGTTAGATGAATGATGAAGATCTGTACCCTACCAAGTGAAAGGTGACAGAACATCTATGTTCTAGGTTTTTTTGTTTGGTTGGTTGGTTCTTTGTATATTTGTCACTCACTTTTATTGCAATCAAGTGCTTTCCCTTGCAATAATTATTCTTAGTCAAAGGATCATACATTCTCTGACAACTCCCTTACAATTCTCTGACAACTGTTCCCCCAGTGTCTGATTCTATATTTAAGGGGGGAAAAGAGCTTTTTTTTTTACCAAAAACTATCTTTAGACTTTATCAGAAGCCCTTGAAATCACAAAGATTTGTTCTTTCACTATGCAATAAGAGATACCAAGAATGTTTTGTATGTGTAAAGTATATATTATATGTTATCTCATTGCTATTGGAGGAGCTGCATGGGAAGAATTGTGAAACTGGGAGACATATCACCTGTTTCTAAGTCAAGCTTCTAAGGTTAAATATAGTTAATATAAATACTTCAGAAACTATATGCTTCATAAGTGGTAGGGGAGGGCACTGGGTATATCCATACCTTCCATATGACCTTTGAAGAAACATGAATAACATCCTTATTAAATAGTTATGCATTATAATTCAAAGCCACGATTACAATAGTCCATTTTTATATAGTTCGGTTCAGTTCAGTTCAGTCGCTCAGTCGTGTCCAACTCTTTGAGACCCCATGAAGTGTAGCACGCCAGGCCTCCTTGCCATCACCAACTACCGGAGTTCACTCAGACTCACATCCATCGAGTCAGTGATGCCATCCAGCCATCTCATCTTCTGTCTTCCCCTTCTCCTGCCCCCAATCCCTCCCAGGATCAGAGTCTTTTCCAATGGGTTAACTCTTTGGATGAGGTGGCCAAAGTACTGGAGTTTCAGCCTTAGCGTCATTCCTTCCAAAGAAATCCCAGGGCTGATCTCCTTCAGAATGGACTGGTTGGATCTCCTTGCAGTCCAAGGGACTCTCAAGAGTCTTCTCCAACACCACAGTTCAAAAGCATCAATTCTTTGGCGCTTAGCTTTCTTCACAGTCCAACTTTCATATCCATACATGGCCACTGGAAAAATCACAGCCTTGACTAGACGGACCTTTGTTGGCAAAGTAATGTCTCTGCTTTTGAATATGCTGTCTAGGTTGGTCTTAACTTTTCTTCCAAGGAGTAAGCATCTTTTAATTTCATGGTTGTGGTCACTATCTGCAGTGATTTTGGAGCCCAAAAAAAGTCAGCCACTGTTTCCCCATCTTTTTGCCAGGAAGTGATGGGACCAGATGCCATGATCTTCGTTTTCTGAATGTTGAGTTTTAAGCCAACTTTCTCACTCTCCACTTTCACTTTCATCAAGAGGCTTTTGAGTTCCTCTTCACTTTCTGCCATAAGGGTGTTGTCACCTGCATATCTGAGGTTATTGATATTTCTCCTGGCAATCTTGATTCCAGCTTGTGTTTCTTCCAGTCCAGCGTTTCTCATGATGTACTCTGCATAGAAGTTAAATAAGCAGGGTGACCATATACAGCCTTGACATACTCCTTTTCCTATTTGGAACCAGTCTGTTGTTCCATGTCCAGTTCTAACTGTTGCTTCCTGGCCTGCATATAGGTTTCTCAAGTGGCAGGTCAGGTGGTCTGGTGTTCCCATCTCTTTCAGAACTTTCCAGAGTTTATTGTGATCAACACAGTCAAATGTTTTGGGATAGTCAATAAAGCAGAAATAGATGTTTTTATGGAACTCTCTTGCTTTTTCTATGATCCAGTGGATGTTGGCAATTTGATCTCTGGTTCCTCTGCCTTTTCTAAAACCAGCTTGAATATCTGGAAGTTCATGGTTCACATATTGCTGAAGCCTGGCTTGGAGAACTTTGAGCATTACTTTACTAGCTTGTAAGATGAGTGCAATTGTGCGATAGTTTGAGCATTCTTTGGCATTGCCTTTCTTTGGAATTGGAATAAAAACTGACCTTTTCCAGTCCTGTGGCCACTGCTGAGTTTCCCCAATTTGCTGGCATATTGAGTGTAGCACTTTTACAGCATCATCTTTCAGGATTTGAAATAGCTCAACTGGAATTCCATCACCTCCACTAGCTTTGTTCATAGTGAAGCTTTCTAAGGCCCACTTGACTTCACATTCCAGGATGTCTGGCACTAAGTCAGTGATCACAGCATCGTGATTATCTTGGTCATAAAGATCTTTTGTGTACAGTTCTTCTGTATATTCTTTTGTAAAGTTCTTCTGTGTATTCTTCTGTGTATTCCTATAGTTACTAAAGTAAGTTAATGACAGCCATTCAGTCTTGAAATCGAACAGATCTCTGCTTCCCTATATAGTTTGTGTATATTCCCCACTGTAGTTTAGAAACTGTCTTCACAGTCTCAGAGCTCTGTGCAAAGAATCATATCATGCCCTTTGAAAGATTTCATGTCATAAAATAGGTAACTTTGTGCAGGGTACCCAGTTCTCACTGCATGTACAGCTCTTAACTGTGCATCTAGTCACTGTTAGAATTTGTGGGATTTAACTCATAATCAGAGAGACTAATGACTCAAAATCAGACAACCCAAAACTAATTCCACAAAACTGAATGAACTACTGAGAGGATTGCAATTCTTATTTTATTTGGAATATTGTTTGTAATGTTTTCACTGACATATCGGTATTTGATATTCAGGATCTCAGTGTCACAAGTGGTAAGGCAGTTTATAAACTTTAGCAAACTTTGAAAACCTCAGAAAGAATGTAAATTGTCCAACTTAGTAGATATAAACAAGTAGAGAGAGGGTTTTATCCTTAGTTTTCTAACCTCAATACACAAAAACAAATAATAGAGGATTTTAGATGTGCAATCTCAATTCCATATGAAAATTTCTAGATGAAAGTGAATTCTCTGGTATTGATTTGTTCAATATTCTATGATCAAAGAACTATATGTAATTAATTAACACCTGTTGGATTCATATGTGTAATAATCAGCCCAAATCTTATGAGATGATTAACATAATTAAGATTGATCTTTGGAGATTTTTATCAAAAGGGCAGTGGGAAACTGTCAGAAGTTATCTGCACATGGGTAATAAGCAGAAGACATTATTAGTTATACCTTTAGGATATTTCTAGTCTTGTACCTTTAGACTGATTTTCTGCTGACTTGTTTATTTTACATTCTTTAAGGAAGTTTTATTTTGTAGATTATTTTCAAGTAAAGATACAAAAAGTGTGTCTGCTAAAAAACATGAGTTTAAAGATTACAATATATTGTCTTAAGGACAATAATGAGCTCTGGATCTAAAAATCTAATTTTATCTTACATTCTTTTATTAGATTGTAGATACAGCTCAAATGAACTTTTAACTAGTTTCACCACAGTACACCTTCTTCATGAACTAATGAAAATGATAAAATGCTTGACATATATTCACTATATAATTTCCCTTCTCTTTTTTTTAACCTTTTAATATTTTAACATTAGAAAAATCCACATTAAAACCACATATCACAGAACAAAACAACAAACAGTATTGGTCAAAAACAAAAATTAAAAACATATAAAAAAGGCTGTCAACCTTAAACGTTAGCAAAAATGTTGAGTCACTAAAACCCTCATGCACAATTCATTGGAGAATAAATTGATAACCACTTAGGAAAGTGTTTAACAGTGTCTATTAAACCATAATGTATATAAATTTGTGACCTAAAATTTTTGTGTATATAAATAGGTATATATATATAGCACTAAAGATTTATATATCCAACATATATGAAAGCATATGTTCAGCAAATAGATATAGTGGAATGATTATGGTGATACTATTTGGAATATCTGAAAAGTGGAACGTTACCCAAGTATCCATCAAAAGTATACATATAGTATGAATTGTGTGTGCATTTAGGAAATAGACTGTATATAGCAATGAGAACAAATTGACAACTATGTGTATTAATATGAATAAATTTCACAAAACTGATGTTGAGAGAAGCCAGATAGTAACAAATATAAACTCCATACTACCATTTATAGCTATTCTGGTTATGGTTTAATCACTAAGTCCTGTCTAACTCTTGACAACCCATGGACTGTAACTTGCCAGGCTCCTCTGTCCATGGGATTTCCCAGGTAAGAATACTGGAGTTGGTTGATATACTGTGTCCATTATCAGTTCAGTTCAGTCACTCAGTCGTGTCTGACTCTTTGTGAACCTAGGCCTCTTTTCAGCATGCCAGGCCTCGCTGTCAATCACTAACTCCCAGAGTTCATTCAGACCCACGTCCATCGAGTCAGTGATGCCATCCAGCCATCTCATCCTCTGTCTTCCCCTTCTCCTCCTGCCCCCACTCCCTCCCAGCATCAGAGTCTTTTCCAATGAGTCAGCTCTTCGCATGAGGTGGCCAAAGTACTGGAGTTTCAGCTTTAGCATCATTCCTTCCAAAGAAATCCCAGGGCTGATCTCCTTCAGAATGGACTGGTTGGATCTCCTTGCAGTCCAAGGGAGTCTCAAGAGTCTTCTCCAACACCACAGTTCAAAGGCATCAATTCTTCAGTGCTCAGCCTTCTTCACAGTCCAACTCTAACATCCATACATGATCACAGGAAAAACCATAGCCTTGACTAGACGGACCTTTGTTGGCAAAATAATGTCTCTGCTTTTGAATATGCTATCTAGTTTGGTCATAACTTTCCTTCCAAGGAGTAAGCGTCTTTTAATTTCATGGCTGCAGTCACCATCTGCAGTGATTTTGGAGACCCCCAAAATAAAGTCTGACAGTGTTTGCACTGTTTCTCCATCTATTTCCCATGAAGTGATGGGACCAGATGCCATGATCTTCATTTTCTGAATGTTGAGCTTTAAGCCAACTTTTTCACTTTCCTCTTTCACTTTCATCAAGAGGCTTTTTAGTTCCTCTTCACTTTCTGCCATAAGGGTGGTGTCATCTGCATATCTGAGGTTATTGATATTTCTCCTGGCAATCTTGATTCCAGCTTGTGTTTCTTCCAGCCACCCAGCGTTTCTCATGATGTACTCTGCATAGAAGTTAAATAAGCAGGGTGACAATATACAGCCTTGACATACTCCTTTTCCTATTTGGAACCAGTCTGTCTAAACTCTCCTATTAGAACTTAGAATGATTGGGTATGTTGCCTGGAAAACCTCCATTAACAGGGGCTGGGGGAGAGGGGTGGGGAGGGGGAGTGGAATTTGAAGTACTGATTAATTATTTAATTTGTTAATCTCAGATGTAAAATTTTAAAATATCAGCAAAGTATATTGAAGTCAACAGCAAACTCTATGGCAAAATCAAGACGTGTTACGTTATAAGTATAGGAGTGTTCATCCTATTGTATAGTTGGCAGATCTTATAGTTCTATCAGAAAATGCTTTAGGCAAAGTGAGACTTCCAAGTAACTGTGAATCAACAACAGGTAGCCTCAAACCAAAGTATGGGTGAAAGAAAAAAAAATCTTTTATGATTTGATTTACTGTTCCAATCAATATTCATTAAATTGTGGGTCTCTTAAGGGCAAGTATTATATTTTTGTACATTTTATTTCTTATATTTCTATGTCATGTTAGTCTTTTAAGCTATTTAGTCTACTTATGATAACATGGGCTAGAATAAAAACAATAATAAAATAGGTAACATATTGATCATATAGCATGTATAAAGTACTGTGAAAATTCAATTTAAGTGGATTAGCTTATTTAAAATTTCAATAATTATCTGGGAACGATTTTTGGGTGCTTGTATCTTATGAAAACAAGTTTATGGTTGGCAAAGGTAGCTGTGAAGACATTGGTTTCAGAGCAGTCTTACAGTCTTTTTGTTTTTCTGTACAGTCATATTGGTTTCTTTGTTTAGGATTCCAAGATATCTATTACACCTCCAACCATGAAACAGGCATTCCAAACAGGAAGAAAATGAGAGAAGGGGAAAAAAATCTGGATGCTGTGTTCTTCTTCTTTCTTTTTTCAGAAAACCAACAACTTTCCCAAATGACATGCCAAGAAGTATTTTCACACTTCTTATTAGCCAGAATCATATCACATGATCATCCCCGCTGCTGCTGCTGCTGCTGCTAAGTCACTTCAGTAGTGTTTGACTCTGTGTGACCCCACAGACGGCAGCCCACCAGACTCCCCTGGGATTCTCCAGGCAAGAACACTGGAGTGGGTTGCCATTTCCTTCTCCAGTGCATAAAAGTGAAAAGTGAAAGAGAAGTCACTCAGTCATGTCCGACTGTTTGTGACCCCATGGACTGCAGCCCACCAGGCTCCTCCATCCATGGGATTCTCCAGGCAAGAGTGTTCATCCCTAGATGTATGCATTAGCTCAAGTAGTTTAGACCAATCACAAATATTTCCCTGGATTAACCAAATCTGGGGGCATGATAAGCAGGGAAAAGAAGACTGGAATCAAAGCCTATTGAATGAGCAAAGGACATTAGATGCAGATTTCTCCCTGGGCAGCTTAACCATCTCAAGGAAAACCTTTATAATGTACTTTTTGATTTTGAACTATGTAAATATATTAGCCAAATCAAATCTGCAGATTTAACAATACTGAAAATAGGATAAAAGCAAATAAAAAACTCATGTTACCTATATAATGCAGTGATAATAAAACAGCATTGTATGATGTTACTTCTAAATATGCAAAATCTGTGTCTAACAAGCCCAGCCTGATTAATATCCTACATATTGTCTTCCTGGGTGGTGCTATAGGTAAATAACACACCTGCCAAAGCAAGAGACATAAGAGATCCAGGTTAGATCCCTAAGTCAAGAAGATCTCCTGTAGGAGGGCATGGCAACCCACTCCAGTATTCTTGCCTAGAGAATCCCAAGGATGGAGGATCCTGGAGGGCTACAGACCACTGGGTCACAAAGAGTTGGATGCAACTGAAGTTACTTAACACACACACACACACACACACACACACACACACACACGGCCTGTAACCAGTGAAATGATCACCATCATGAAAGACGAAAAAACAGAAATTTTTCTGTATTTAATGAGGATATGCAAACTTTATACAAACATGATTCTTGTCTGGATACATTTGTTTTAAAGACATTATTGGAAAGATCTGTGAAACTTTATTGGTTTTATTATATCAATATTAATTTATCAGCTTTGATGGTTACACTGTAATTATGCAGCAGAGTCCTACTGCATAGGAACTACACATTAAAACATATGTGAAAATGATTTGGCCTTATATTGGCAATTTAGTTGTAAATAGTTGAAGAAAAAAGTGCTCTTTGTGATGTTTTTGCAAAAAAAACTTTTGTAATATATTTTATTTCAATGGGAAGAGTTAAAGAAAGGGGGGGAAAAAGTTCAAAGTCTGTTCTTTGAATAGGTTTTAAATCCTGATTACCACTTGCCAGCACAGAAATTCTGATTCAAAACCAAACCACAAACAAACCAAAAATGAGAGAGAAAAGAGAGGGATCAACAATTCATGAAACCTGTAGAGTCTGGTAAAAAAATATGAAATGTGCAACTTCTATATCTGTAAAATTCACATCTCATGATATATGGTTGACTCCCATGAAAGTGTTGTGGAAAATAAAACCTCCAGATTTTATACACACACACACACACACACACACACACACACACACATATATATATATATGCAAAATGTATACATATATATGTAACATATAAATACATGTAAAATGTATACATATATATGTAAAATATATATATGTGTGTGTGTGTGTGTATATATATATATATATATATATATATATACACATGAATGAAAGTGATAAGCATGCTTGCAAACCAGTGACTTGAAATCTTTCCTTAATTATATTTTCAGCTTTTCTTTTAGGTATAGGTATATAATATCCTCATATTCTTGGGGACAGCAAAGAGGAAAGAACCTCATGAAACTTTGGTAGATTGATGAAGACTTTGGCATTGTCAACAAGTGGGAAGAGGGTAGGATCTGTAGCCTAATTTAGCAAAACTTTAAAAAGCTATTTAATCCATTTTGAGTTTATTTTTGTGTATGGTGTTAGAAAGTGTTCTAGTTTCATTCTTCTACAAGTGGTGGACCAGATTTCCCAGCACCACTTGTTAAAGAGATTGTCTTTAATCCATTGTATATTCTTGCCTCCTTTGTGAAAGATAAGGTGTTATTATGTGCGTGGATTTATCTCTGGGCTTTCTATTTTGTTCCATTGATCTATATTTCTGTCTTTGTGCCAGTACCATACTGTCTTGATAACTGTGGCTTTGTAGTAGAGCCTGAAGTCAGGTAGGTTGATTCCTCCAGTTCCATTCTTCTTTCTTAAGATCGCTTTGGCTATTTGAGTTTTTTTGTATTTCCATACAAACTGTGAAATTATTTGTTCTAGCTCTGTGAAGAATACGGTTGGTAGCTTGATAGGGATTGCATTGAATCTATAAATTGCTTTGGGTAGTATACTCACTTTCACTATATTGATTCTTCCAATCCATGAACATGGTATATTTCTCCATCTATTAGTGTCCTCTTTGATTTCTTTCACCAGTGTTTTATAGTCTTCTATATATATGTCTTTAGTTTCTTTAGGTAGATACATTCCTAAGTATTTTATTCTTTCCATTGCAATGGTGAATGGAATTGTTTCCTTAATTTCTCTTTCTGTTTTCTCATTATTAGTGTATAGGAATGCAAGGGAGTTCTGTGTGTTGATTTTATATCCTGCAACTTTACTATAGAAATGGATTAAAGATCTAAATGTAAGACCAGAAACTATAAAACTCCTAGAGGAGAACATAGGCAAAACACTCTCTGACATACATCACAGCAGGATCCTCTATGACCCACCTCCCAGAATATTAGAAATAAAAGCAAAAATAAACAAATGGGACCTAATTAACCTTAAAAGCTTCGGCACATCAAAGGAAACTATTAGCAAGGTGAAAAGACAGCCTTCAGAATGGGAGAAAATAATAGCAAATGAAGCAACTGACAAACAACAAATCTCAAAAATATACAAGCAACTCCTACAGCTCAACTCCAGAAAAATAAATGTCCCAATCAAAAAATTGGCCAAAGAACTAAATATACATTTCTCCAAAGAAGACATACAGATGGCTAACAAACACATGAAAAAATGCTCAACATCACTCATTATCAGAGAAATGCAAATCAGAACCACAATGAGGTACCATTTCACACCAGTCAGAATGGCTGCGATCCAAAAGTCTACAAATAATAAATGCTGGAGAGGGTGTGGAGAAAAGGGAACCCTCTTACACTGTTGGTGGGAATGCAAACTAGTACAGCCACTATGGAGAACAGTGTGGAGATTCCTTGAAAAACTGGAAATAGAACTGCCTTATGATCCAGCAATCCCACTGCTGGGCATACACACTGAGGAAACCAGAAGGGAAAGAGACACGTGTACCCCAATGTTCATCGCAGCACTGTTTATAATAGCCAGGACATGGAAGCAACCAAGATGTCCATCAGCAGATGAATGGATAAGAAAGCAATGGTACATATACACAATGGAGTATTACTCAGCCATGAAAAAGAATACATTTGAATCAGTTCTAATGAGGTGGATGAAACTGGAGCCTATTATACAGAGTGAAGTAAGCCAGAAGGAAAAACACCAATACAGTATACTAACGCATATATATGGAATTTAGAAAGATGGTAACAATAACCCGGTGTACGAGACAGCAAAAGAGACACTGATGTATAGAACAGTCTTATGGACTCTGTGGGAGAGGGAGAGGGTGGGAAGATTTGGGAGAATGGCATTGAAACATGTAAAATATCATGTATGAAACGAGATGCCAGTCCAGGTTCGATGCACGATACTGGATGCTTGGGGCTAGTGCACTGGGACGACCCAGAGTGATGGTATGGGGAGGGAGGAGGGAGGAGGGTTCAGGATGGGGAACACATGTATACCTGTGGTGCATTCATTTTGATATATGGCAAAACTAATACAATTATGTAAAGTTTAAAAATAAAATAAAATTAAAAATTAAAAAAATAAATAAAATAGCTGATCTCAGAGTTATAAATTACCTTAATCACACACACTGTTTTTCTGTTGATAAATAAACTTAATGAATCGATTCTCCAAAATAAAAAAAATAAAAAAATAAAAAGCTATTTGAAAGGAATTTTAATGACATGACGTAAAGGTTTTGGTTTCTTTCCAGTAGAATATTAACATTTCATTTAACATAATAATTCATTTAGTGATCATTTATCTTTCTAGCTACTGATTGGCAGTGATTACTTACGGAAGGACTGATTTCTTCAACAGAGAGCAACTTCCACTTAAAATAATTTCACAGGCAAAATGACAAAGCACATCAGGAAATACACAAATATGAAAATAGATTTAAAAATTTAAAGAAAGGAAAAAAAATTGAAAGAGAAAGAACCATATATTTTAAAAGCATGTGAAGAGGAAAGCGAAAAAGTTGGCTTAAACCTCAACATTCAGAAAACGAAGATCATGGGATCCGGTGCCATCACTTCATGGCAAATAGATGGGGAAACAGTGGCTGAATTTATTTTCTGGGCTCCAAAATCACTGCAGATGGTGATTGCAGCCATGAAATTAAAAGACGCTTACTCCTTGGAAGGAAAGTTATGACCAACCTAGACAGCATATTAAAAAGCAGACACTACTTTGTCACAAAGGTCCGTCTAGTCAAGGCTATGGTTTTTCCAGTGGTCATGTATGGATGTGAGAGTTGGACTGTAAAAAAAGCTGAGCACCCAAGAATTGACACTTTTGAACTGTGGTGTTAGAGAAGACTCTTGAGAGTCCGTTAGACTGCAAGGAGATCCAACCAGTCCATCCTAAAGGAGATCACTCCTGGGATTTCTTTGGAAGGACTGATGTTGAAGCTGAAACTCCAATACTTTGGCCACCTGATGTGAAGAGCTGACTCATTTGAAAAGATCCTGATTCTGGGAAAGATGGAGGTCAGGAGAAGGGGACAACAGAGGAAGAGATGGTTGGATGGCATCACTGACTCAATAGACATGGGTTTGCATGGACTCCGGGAGTTCGTGATGGATAGGCTGGCCTGGCGTGCTATGGTTCATGGGGTCGCAAAGAGTCCGACACGACTGAACGGAACTGAACAGAACTGAAAGTGAGTATCATTTAGTCCTGTCCGACTTTTTGTGACTCCATAGACTGTAGCTCACCAGGCTACACTGTCCATGGATTTCTGCAGGCAAGAATACTGGAGTGGGTTGCCATTCCCTTCTCCGAAAGCATGTGAAGGGGATCTTAAAATAGGTCTTGATTAAAATATGCAAAAAGTAGAAAGAAAGAACAGAATAAGATTAAGTGAGTATTAGTACCTTGTCCAAGGTTATATAGTTTCAAAGAGATAGGTATAAATTCAAACTCAGATAATCATGACCACAGAGCCTCCTCTCTCTCTCTCTCTTTTTAAAGCCAAGTTACCTGTCTTCCTTATATTCTAATACTGTTTAGGTAAAGCATAAGATTCAAAAATGCATTTATCATTGCTCTGGCATTTCTAGTTCTGACTTTCTCATCTACTAACTGAACAGACTTGGGAAGGTTACAGTCTTTCTAGGGCTTAGACTCATAATTCATATTATCTGACACATAGGGCAAAAAGGAAGATGAATAATACACCGCATACAAAAGTGTTCTATACTCTTAACCCAACAAAACAACAACAAAAAATAAAACTCAATTGTTTATGACAGATGCATTACTCAATTTTTAAAATGCTGGATGAATTGTACATCTAAAAGCAATTTTATTTGGCAGTCAATTAGCATTTTCCTTCTATTGCAAAGAAAAGACACTTTGAAAATTCAGGGGTATGGGTTAAAGGCTCGCTAGGTTATTGACTAGTAATTTATTTGCTATTGTTTGGGTGCTTTATTTTGCATTTAAAAGCAACTAGGATTTAGACCTCCTGACCATATATGAAATATTTATGCAGACTATAAAAAGTCAAATCCTCAATACCAAGTTCTAAATTTTTCTTTTATAAAGTATAAAAGTTTTAAAAAGTATCCTTTTGATGCAAAATCTGACTTGTTTGAATTCATTTGATAGAAAACACACTTTGAAATGATGTAAGACTATTTGAATTCTATCTTTATAATTAATATTTTATTAATATTTTTGGACAATTTAATATAAGTAGAAATTGCTGTCCAAGCCCATGCTGAGAATAGTATGCACTACCATGTAAACTTTAAACTATTTATTAAATCTGAAAACCTCTCAATTGGAAATATATCTAGCCCAAAGTGTTTCAATAAGAGAACTTGAATCAATAAAAATCAAGGTAAATCAGTATCTTTAAAAGTTTAATGAAATTAAAGAAGCTCCCGATTATTACAGTGCTATTCCAAATGAAATATCTGAGCTAGAAATACTCTAATTCACTACTATGTTATATATGAAACAAATATATCAAGTAGATGAATTCTATTTTTTTTTATTGGAGTACAAGAAAGTGATTCAGTTATACATATATGTATATCTATTTTTTTAAGATTCTTTTTCTTAATAGGTTATTACAAAATATTGAGTAGAGTTCCCTTTGCTATAGAACAAGTCCTTGTTGATTATATTATATATATATATATATTAGTGTGTTTATATTAATACCAACTCCTAATATGTTATAATTGATAATTTTAAAAAGAGAACTGACTAAAAGACTATTAGAAGTTATCATGGAACTGTAACTTTTATTTTTAGATTTATAGGGAAATTTCTAACCTCCAGGAGCAATGAGTCGTCATTCAGTTTAGATAACAGAGAGGAGAGGAAGGGATGGACTGTACCATGTATGAGCATTAACCTGTACTTTAAGGGATATGCTAATGTGTCCTCTGTATTAAATATTAAATCAAATAATTTCTACTTTGTAGACAGTATAGATAAAAATGGTATGTCTAAAAGAGGAATGATAATGTTTAAAAAACCCCAAGGCCTTTGTACTTGTACTTAACTATGACACATAATGAGGGTAGTTTATAAAGATTTGAGTATCTGAACTATTGTATTCTGGCTTCAATTTAATCAGTGTTTTTCCTAGGAAATTTTCTGATGGCTACTTAAACAGGAACAATTATTCTAGTCACACTCAGAATATAGCATAAATAAAAATAAAGTCATAAAAAACAACACATTCTGCATATCTTTGAGATTTAAACCATGAATATTTGTAATTTTCTCTATGTTTGATTCAATATAAAAGAAAAATGCTATCTACATTTCACTGTAGGGAGTATAAATACATCTAGATGGAAAAATTACTTTGAAAAATATTAAAAATTATATAAATAGAATGTCTTATATGTCAATAATTTTAATATAGAAAATATTGGTAAATTTCCACTGAAGTAATTAATTCCTAGCTCTGGATTCTTAACTAATGGCAAAACAATAATGATACTTGCATAATAATTTTAGTTTAAATATTAAAAATTACTTTTGAAGGTATCCCAAATGCTTTGGTTACACTTATTGGTAGATTTATAGTAATATGATTTTATGTTAATATTAACACATATTTTACCAGTCTTATGCCAAGGGCATTAAAGTCAGGAGATCCATAATGAGTCTACTGTGCACAAGTTAAAACATATCACAGATCAATGGAAAATATCTCACTTTTTAAGTCTTAAATATCATTGAGAATTAGGAATTTGGTAATTGAGTTATGATAGACCTTCTGTCCATAGAAGGCAATGGCACCCCACTCCAGTACTCTTGCCTGGAAAATTCCATGGATGGAGGAGCCTGGTAGGCTGCAGTCCATGGGCTCACTAAGAGTCGGACATGACTGAGCGACTTCACTTTTAGTATTTGACATACACAAACCAGAAATTGATTATTTTGAATTTTTATTGTACGTTTTATTTTATTTTTTTCCTTTTCCTGTCCTGTTCATCTTCAGCCCTCAACATGTACTATGAATTAGCTTGTCAGGCCTGGACCATATCCTTGGTTAATATCTTCCAGAGCTTCATATCCACTCAAGAAAAAACTGTGGGCCACACAATGATGCACACATTTAACATTAGGATTGGAGAAGACTCTGATGATGGGAAAGATTGAGTGCAGGAGAAGAAGCAGGCAACGGAGAATGAGATTTGGATGGCTTCATCAACTCAGTGGACATGAGTTTGAGCAAACTCTGGGAGATAGAGAAGGACAGGGAAGCTTGGCCTAATGTAGTCCATGGGGTCCCAAAGAGTCCAACACGACTGAATGACTGAACAACAACATCAACAAAAACATCAGGATTGGGAGGGGCTCTAAAGTTATATGTTACATTACCCATGTGATGTCTGAATTTGTGTTAAGGAATCAGTTGCTGAACACAAATGACTAAAACTTTTTAAAATACTTTCAAAAAATGTTTATAGTGGGAGTCAACATCATTATCTAATGCTTGAAATGCTCTTATCTGTTAGTCAAAGTACTAGCACATATCAGGAAACATGAAATCAAGATTAAGGACATTAGATTCAGCCAGTTCTGGAATAATATGTATCTCCACTTTTGGAAAACAGAGATACATATACTGTAGCTTTGCAGTGTATAGCAAATAAGGTGTAATGTTTAGAGTTCATATAATTTACAATATCACTACTACTACTACTACTAAGTCGCTTCAGTCGTGTCCGAATCTGTGCGACCCCACAGACAGCAGCCCACCAGGCTCCACCGTCCCTGGGATTCTCCAGGCAAGAACACCGGAGTGGGCTGCCATTTCCTTCTCCAATGCACGAAAGTGAAAAGTTGAAAGTGAAGTCGCTCAGCCGTGTCCGACTCCCTGCCACCGCATGGACTGCAGCCCACCAGGCTCCCCCATCCATGGGACTTTCCAGGCAAGAGTACTACTACTAAAAGGCCAAATATTTATTTCAGTACTCATCTTCTTAGTAGTCTTTTCCTTTGGAGTTTATAATTTTATATATTTTTTTAAAAAAATATTAAATTTTTACTAAACTCTTGATAAAATTATCTGTTCTTATTACAATAAAATAGTGCCTGATCTATTGATTATTTACACATACACACTCATTTTTCAAAAAATCCTTTAAAATACTTTTTGCATCCATAGGCAAGATTTATCTAAAATAATTTAAATTCTCTGTACATAAATGTGCTTATAAAAAATGAGACAAATGTTCCACTGTCCTTTAAGGTCTGTAAATTAAACTCCAGACAACATATATTGGAGTAAATAATGGAGTGAGAAATATACTTTGAGATGATATGATAGCTATTACATATAGAATTATTGGGAACTGATCTGAGAAATGAAGGTGTAGAAAATTTGCCTTTGATAATATTTACTTACAAATTAGCTTACAAAGACTTTGTAATAAATATTAATTTTGAATACTATTTTAAATGAAAAGTTGAAAATTTTGGAAATGAAATTGAAAAGATTTTAGAAGTATTCTGGTCCACAAATAATATTCAGTGCTTTGGGATTTCAAGGTGATCATATTTAGTTTGGAATTTTTCAAAGTAAGCTTTCTGTCACCTTTCTATCATAGAAAAATAAAACTACATGTGTCACCAGAACCATCATATTTCATGTACATGTAATTATTTTATAATAAAGAAAAACATAGGCATATTCAGTAATTTTAGTGTTTCAACTAAAGACTGCAAGCCTCATATTTGTTCCTTTGAGAAACCTACTACAAATTAGGGAATTAAATTTAACATTTTCAAAATATAAAATACTTCAAATTATGCCCATGTGATAGTATAGATCACTGAACTTTCACAAACTTTACACCTGTGTAACCTCTATAAACAACAGACTGATTCTAAATAGGAAAAGGAGTGCGCCAAGGCTGTATATGGTCACCCTGCTTGTTTAACTTATATGCAGAGTACATCATGAGAAATGCTGGGCTGGAAGAAGCACAAGCTGGAATCAAGATTGCCAGGAGAAATATCAATAACCTCAGATGTGCAGATGACACCACCCTTATGGCAGAAACTGAAGAGGAACTCAAAAGCCTCTTGATGAAAGTGAGAGTGGAGAGTGAAAAAGTTGGCTTAAAGCTCAACATTCAGAAAACGAAGATCATGGCATCCAGTCCCACCACTTCATGGGAAATAGATGGGGAAACAGTGGAAACAGTGTCAGACTTTATTTTTCTGGGCTCCAAAATCACTGCAGATGGTGACTGCAGCCATGAAATTAAAAGATGCTTACTCCTTGGAAGGAAAGTTATGACCAACCTAGACAGCATATTCAAAAGCAGAGACATTACTTTGCCAACAAAGGTCTGTCTAGTCAAGCCTATGGTTTTTCCTGTGGTCATGTATGGATGTGAGAGTTGGACTGTGAAGAAGGCTGAGTGCCGAAGAATTGATGCTTTTGAATTGTGGTGTTGGAGAAGACTCTTGAGAGTCCCTTGGACTGCAAGGAGATCCAACCAGTCCATTCTGAAGGAGATCAGCCCTGGGATTTCTTTGGAAGGAATGATGCTAAAGCTGAAACTCCAGTACTTTGGCCACCTCATGAGAAGAGTTGACTCATTGGAAAAGACTCTGATGGTGGGAGGGAGTCGGGGCAGGAGGAGAAGGGGACGACAGAGGATGAGATGGCTGGATGGCATCACTGACTCGATGGATGTGAGTCTGAGTGAACTCCGGGAGTTGTTGATGGACAGGGAGGCCTGGTATGCTTCGATTCATGGGGTCGCAAAGAGTCGGACATGACTGAGCGACTGATCTGATCTGATCTGATCTGAGGGCACTAGCTTGCTTTGGCATCCTTTGACAGGCAAATAAATAAAGCTACTCTTTGCTTCTTTACCCAAAACCATCTCTGTGATTTTGTTTTGGTGCCAGTGTACAAAGACCAAAATTTCAGCAGCAATAGGTTTTTTATTTAGTCAGACTAGATAGAAATTGCCAAACAGCTCTTCCAAGTGGTTGTATCAATTATATCTCACCGGCAGCCTGTGATTGTTTTTGTTTATCCACATTCTAAAATGCAGTTTACTCTTCATTTATATGTTTATTTATAATCTATCAATATTTATATCTATTTTTGTATTTTAGTTTATAATCTCCATTCTGTGCTGTATGTTGTGATGTCACATTGTGCTTTTGGTGGTGGCATTGTCTTACTCTTTAATTTTTCTAAAACTAAAGAGACAGAATCATTGCATATACTTACTGGTTTATTTGATATTCTCTTTGAAAAAATGCATTCTCGACTGTCATGCCCATTTTTATTGGATTGTTTGACCTTTCATTTTGGTTTTTGAAAGCTGGCTTATTTTCCGAATTTTTATATCATATGTGTGCATTGGAAGTATTCCCTCTCACTTTGTGACCTACTTTTCTAATATCAGGTGTTTTTTAAAATAGATGTAATAAAATTTAATATATTAAACTACATATTTTATCTTCATGATTTTGATTGCTTTACAAGGGAGCTATTTTAAGTCAGATCTATGACTTAACATCTAGAAGTTTCATGATGTTACCATCTGAATTTGTATCTACAATTCATCAGGAATTTGCTTTTGCATATAATGCATGATAGAAATCCAGATTTATCTTTTTTTTTTCCCATATGGACATCAAGTTGGTCCAGAAAAATTATTAGAATGATCATTTCTCTAATTTATGCCAGGGTCACATTGTTATAAATTATATGAATAGGTGATTTTTTTCTAGAATCTATTCTGCGATTGGTCTAATTGTTAATCTTCATGTCAATATCATACTTCCTTGAGAGATATAGCTTTAGATTTTGATGATCATGAAGAGCTTAATTTTTCTTCACCTTAATGTAAGGATTTTATTTATTTATTTTTAAAAGCAACTGTTTGCCCCCAAATATTATGTAGTTCTGCAGGAAATAAACAGTTAATATCTGAGATCATTATCATCTCTAAGCCAGTTTAACTTTATGGTTCAAAGAACACAGTTTGGAAAATACTGGTAGACAAATGTAAAGGAATGAAGAAAAGTCTTACCATGTCTTGGAGAAGCCTGTATCGTTTTCAGTATCCACCTGTCAATGTTAAATGGTTTCTCTGTATATATAGCATTGGAAAATACTGGGGGTGGGATGATGTTGGTGATTCAACACAAGGATTTCTTCCTCAGTATCAGCACAGTAGCATCACAATAAATTGTCAAGTGTTCTCAAAGCCAGAGAAATAGAGCTGCCAAGCAACAATATTAACTGAATCTATTGTCTGAGAGTAGACCTCATGGCAGGTGTTTCTATAAGGTATCAGTCAATGAGGAATTATAGAATTGAAACATATTAGTCGTTAAATGATTTAGATCTATTCCTCAAATAATTTCTCAACTATTTAATATAAATATACATGGAATAAAAACACATGCGAATACTCATTGTTCCATTTACCCACCCTCATTGCACATCATGCACACATCTGTGTACACACATAAATACATGTACACACATTGCTAAGGATGATATCTTTAAGAAAATCATAGGGCATATAAACATGAGACATTTCCTAAGGGGACCGATTTTCCTAAACTGTGAGAAATCATATATTGCTTACCCTTTTTCATTAAGGCTAAATCCTTAAAAATTAAATTTCATCTGACAGCAAAATCTCCAAAACAATTGCTGCTGCTGCTGCTGCATCACTTCAGTCATGTCTGAATCTGTGCAAGCCCATAGACATCAGCCCACCAGGCTCCCCAGTCCTTGGAATTCTCCAGACAAGAACACTGGAGTGGGTTGCCATTTCCTTCTCCAATACATGAAAGTGAAAAGTGAAAGTGAAGTTGCTCAGTCGTGCCTGACTCTTAGCGACCCCATGGACTGCCTCCTACCAGGCTCCTCCGCCCATGGGATTTTCCAGGCAAGAGTACTGGAGTGGGTTGCCATTGCCTTCTCTGAAACAATGGCTAATCATTTCCAAAGTTTGTAAAAATCAAGCAAACTCCCTCCAATTGAGATTATCATGTGATGAAAAACTCAGATATTATAAAATTGATTTTCAATTTGGTCCTGGATATATTTAATATTTTTTAACAATATGTGTATTCTTCAGAGTTACATAACCCTCATGTGAATTTTCCAGAAGCTATATTCTATCTGCTTTATTGTACTAGAAATATCTTCCAGAATTATTACTGTTTTTATTACTGTTTTCTTATGGCATTAATTAATTAATTAATATTGTCAATTAATATTGTTAAATATTATTTTGTTTTGTTGTTAAATATTGTTAACAATAATTAACAATAGCTTAATTATTGTTATTAACTATAATATAGTTATTTTAAAACATACAAACTTAATATTATTAGTCATTTTCCTTAATTTTCATGTGAAGATGCACATGTTATTTTCTTTTAAATTTGGAAAATATATTGGATATATCAATAGCTTAATTATATCTATTGGCATTTTAATTTACTTATTTGTACTAATAGAGTTCCTTCCATTTATCCAGAAAATATTTAGTAGAACTAGTCATATTCTATCAGTTTTATATTCTCTTTAGTGATTTTATATATATAAATCCATGTAGGCATTTTGACTATTTTGAGAATTATGTCTATATTTGGTATTGATTCTTTGTTCAATGTTTTACCTTTATGAATAGATTTGACTGATTTTCTGTATTTGTGAAGTTTTCTATATTTGTTAATATAGAACACATATTATTATTTTTATAATTGTAATTGTATAATTAGGGAAATTTTATTTTATTTTATGGGAACTTTTTCTTTGATAATTGTCAAACTTATCTGAAAATTTATATAGAAACTGGACTGTAATATGTTAAATGCTTATAATTAGTTCAGTGAAAAATTGCTTTTCTTATTTTTCTTATAGGTTTTAGAATAAACATCTATTTCTTTTAAAAATATAGTTCTTGGATTGTGTCTGAGTCTATATATGAATTTGTGTCTTCAAAGGCATGAAAATAGTATAGCTATATACTTATTTGAGGCCTCCCTGGTGACTCAGTTGGTAAAGAATCTGCTTACAGTTCAGAAGATCAATCAACTGCAGTGCAACTGATCTGCAACTGATCTGGATTCGATCCCTGGATCAGGAAGATCCCCTGGAAAAGGAAATGGTAACCCACTGCAGTGTTCTTGCCTGGAGAATCCCATGGACAGAAGAGCCTAGCAGGCTACCATCCATGGGGTTGCAAGAATCTGACATGAATCAGTGACTAAACCACCACAAACATTTATTTTGATTTTTTTATTTCTTTCATCATTATTTTATTTAGCAACAGATCTTACACGTATTTTGTTGGATTCTTACCAAAGTATAATTTTCCATAAACTCTCTAACTGATTCGTTCTTTCCTGATCACCTAAATAAAAGCTCAGTGGATGAGTTTCCCAAACTTTGCATCACATTTCTCTGCTTTTTCTCCTGAAGTCTTACCATTATATAACATTGTGTGTTGTATAATATTTTTTTTTCTCTCTCTCTCCCCCATTTATGTATAAAATCCTCCTGAATCAAGTTTTTTTGGTTTATGTTATGTTTTGCTTTTTAACAGTATATAGAAGACTGCCTGATAGGTGGTAGTTGCTTGATAGATATTTGTTGAATGAAGTAATAGCTGAGAAAAAGGCAAGAAAAAAAAAAGTGTGCAAAGATTTTTCAGAGAGTTGGCAATAAATAATGAGAAGAAATTAGTGTGTCTTATAGCTCAGAGTTTAAAAATATCACTGTGGCATATGGGGTAGTGTCAAAGTTTTCATTTTGACCAATATATTTTATTTATACTTGTAATGCATCAACGCTTGGAACAAGTGTGAGCAGTTTATATTTCCATTGACCCATGAATGCTATTTTTGGAAATGTATGAACAGCCATTCGTGTTGAAATATAATGAGGGATATTAAAGAGTCAGCTCAAATTTGGCTGAACATGCAGGATTTTTTAGAGCCCACAAAATCAGACAAATAAATTTAGAATAATGTCTAACATCTTTATAATAACATATCTTAAATTTTATTTTTTCCTACAAGACTATGTACTCATTCAAATAACTGACTTTGTTTTAGGTAAAATTACTTGGGAAAATTATTCAGAAATTTCTTGAAGAATCATAGATTTTACTGTTTGAAACAGTATTAATTGATTTTTTTCACTTACCTTTTAGTCCTATCAAATTTCTGATAAAATAAGCATCCAATTTATGATAATAATTAACACTTATACTGTAATTGTTTCAGACTGTCTTCTAAATTCCTTTATATATGCATTATTCATAATCTATTGGGCTGGCTAAAAAGTTCCTTCTTTTTTTTTTTTACTCATAGACTCATTTTATTCTAAAGACACTAGCTAAACAAAGTCATAAAGCCTCTAGATAAATTCTTCAATGGGTACAATCAACTGTTACATACTTAGAACATGAGATATCTCTGGGCATTCAAACATGTGAAATGTCATGTATGAAACGAGATGCCAGTCCAGGTTCAATGCACGATGCTGGATGCTTGGGGCTGGTGCATTGGGACGACCCAGAGGGATGGTATGGGGAGGGAGGAGGGAGGAGGGTTCAGGATGGGGAACACATGTATACCTGTGGTGGATTCACTTTGATATTTGGCAAAACTAATACAATTATGTAAGGTTTAAAAATAAAATAAAATTAATTAAAAAAAAAAAAAAAGAGTACACTAAACCCAGATCAGAGTTTCGTATGATGGCTTCAAGATGAAAGTGACAAGACACTGATCAAAAATTCATCATAAAAAAAAAAATATATATATATATGTAACTGTTTTTTTTTTTTTTTTTTTTCTCACTGGGGAGAAGAATGGACAAAATTGACTCAAGACATTTTAGGGTGAACTTTTGAATGCAAAAAAAAAAAAAAAAAGACAGCCTTCTTTTTTTTAATATAAATTTATTTCTTTTAATTGGAGGTTAATTACTTTACAATATTGTATTGGTTTTGCCATACATCAACATGAATCCACTACAGGTATACACGTGTTCCCCATCCTGAACCCCCCTCCCTTCACCCTCCCCGTACCATCCCTCTGGGTCGTCCCAGTACACCAGCCCCAAGCATCCAGTATCATGTGTCGAACCTGGACTGGCAATTCGTTTCAGATATGATATTATACATGTTTCAATGCCATTCTCCCAAATCATCCCACCCTCTCCCTCTCCCTCTCCCACAGAGTCCAAAAGACTGTTCTATACATCTGTGTATCTTTTGCTGTCTCACTTACAGGGTTATCATTACTATCTTTCTAAATTCCGTATGTAAAGTTTAAAAATAAAATAAAATAAAAATTCCATATATATGAGTTAGTATACTGTATTGGTGTTTTTCTTTCTGGGTTACTTCACTCTGTATAATAGGCTCCAATTTCATCCACCCCCTTAGAACTGATTCAAATGTATTCTTTTTAATGGCTGAGTAATACTCCGTTGTGTATATGTACCACAGCTTTCTTATCCATTCATCTGCTGATGGACATCTAGGTTGTTTCCATGTTTTTTTTTTTTTAATTACTAATAAAAGACACACTTTTCATTTCCACTAATAACTTTATTGAAGAACATATTCACAGCTTTGTTCCACTACTTTCTGCCATTTTTCATGCAACTTCATAATTCCATCTTCCCAAAACTTTTTAAATTTTTGAGCAAAGAACTAGTCCAGGTGTCCTTTACAGTCTTCCAGGGAATTGCAAGTTTTTCTATTAAGAGAGTTTTGTAAAGGCCAAAATAAATGGAAATCTGGAGGTATAATGTCTGATGAATCAGATGAACTTCCCAGCCAAGCTGTAATGGCTTTTGCCTGGTCATCAAACAAATATGCACTCTTGTGTTATACTGATGAAAGATTATATATTTTCTATTGAATCATTTTGGATGATTTCATAAAGTGCTGCTTTCAGTTGGTCAACCTGAGAGAAGTGTTTATTGGAATTAATCCTTTGGTTTTCCAGGAGGCATTCATGATGGAGGACTCCCATCCAGTACCAACATCTACACAGCGTCACCTCTTTGGATGAAGACCTGCCTTTGATGTGATCAGTAGTAGTTCATTTTGTTTGCCCTATGACCTATTCTGTTCCCCATTGTTGTACAATACCCATTTTGCATTGCCTGACACCATTTGGCTTAAAACCAGAATGCTTTTGTTATGTTTAAGTAAGGTTTCTTTCAGTTAACCTATGTGGAACTCAAACATCAAAGCAATTAATATAACAAAGCTGGCTCAAATGATTTCCAGCACTTGATTTGAATATTGTGGGTATGTCAGCTATCTCCCACGTGTTAAGGCATTGATTTTTCTCAATTAATGTCTTGATTTGATCCCTATCAACTTAAGGGCTTCCTTAGTGACTCAGAGGTTAAAGCCTCTGCCTGCAATGCAGGAGACCTGGGTTTAATCCCTGGGTCAAAGGAAATGGCAACCCCCTCCAGTATCTTGCCTGGAGAATACCATGGATGGAGGAGCTTGGTCCACGAGCTACAGTCCACCGGGTCACAAAGAGTCGGACACGACTGAGCGAGTGACTTAATTAATTAGTCAACTTAAACTGGTCTACTAGACCTTGCAGCATTGTTGAATGAGAAATCTCTAGCACAAAACTTCACAAACCATTTTTGACACATTCAATCAGTCATTGCACCTTCTCCATATACTGCACAAATATTTTTTTGTGTGTTTCAATTATGTTTTTACCTTTCTTGAAATAATAATGCATAATATACTGAAAGTGTTGCTTTTTAAAATTCTACCTTCAATATTAAAATGGCTGCACAAAGATTCATGACTTCTGATTTTTTAAAAATTCACACTAATATGACAGCTGTCACATCACAATGCAATCTAATGAAATTGAGTCAAATGAAGTTAAAACTAAGAACTACTAGGGCCATTTTAAGGAAGAAACCAAATGAAACTTTTGTCCAACACAATGTTTATCACAATTTACTTATACCACAGGTGTGATCATTATTATCACTTTATAGATGAATACTGCTGTGCATGGCAAAATGTATTTCTCAGTGGGTCAGATAACATTCAGTTCACAATAGACAAGTCAGGTTGCCTGGTAATTTGGTGGCCCATGTTTAAGCATTTAGTCTCTACTAAGGCCCGGATGAGATGGCTAGATGGCATCACTGACTCGATGGACCTGAGTCTGAGTGAACTCCAGGAGTTGGTGATGGACAGGGAGGCCTGATGTGCTGCCATTCGATGGGGTCATAAAGAGTCAGACACACCTGAGCGACTGAACTAACTAACTAAGGCCCACTAGGAAGCCAAAAACTGTTTCTCAAAAAAGAGAGCAGAGGTCTGTGGAGTAGCAGAGAGTTTTGCTAATAAAGTGCTAAGGGCCTAAATTCAGATTCCTCCATAAAGGTCTATTAAATGCTACAAACACCATTTCTATCTGCCACTGATACTTCAAGTACCATTGAGTCTGCTGGATCACATGACCTGAATGGCAGAACAGCTTGCATTATGCTCTGGGCCTGTTGTACTGTCTTCCCTTTTTCTGGTCCCCATTTAAATCTACCAGTGTTTCAGGTGATTTTGTAAATGGGCCAGAGTAACATACTCCAATGAAGAATGTGTTGTCTCCAAAATTCAAAGAGGCCTAATAGGCATGGGTCTCCTTTTTTGTTTATAGAAGGATCAGATGCAGCTATTTATCCTTCACCTTTGTAGGGATATCTTCACTTGCTTACATCATTAAACTCCTAGAAATTTTAGTAAGGTAGAAGATCCTTGATTTTTTAAAATTTATTTTATTTCACTGGTCATGAATATCTTAGAAATAGGTTTAGATTAGTTGCTACTTCTTGTTCACTAATTGGGCTTCCCTGGTGGCTCAGACGGTAAATCGTCTGCCCCCAATGCAGGAGACCTGGGGTGATCCCTGGGTCGGGAAGATCCCCTGGAGAAGGAAATGGCAGCCACTCCAGTATTCTTGCCTGGAAAATTCCATGGACTGAGGAGACTGGTAAGCTACAGTCCATGGGGTCACAAAGAGTCAGACAGGACTGAGTGACTTTACTTTTCACTTTTATTCACTAATTCCAGTCAGCATAATCTTATCAATGTAACAGACCAATGTGACATCTTGTAGAAAGGAAAGCCAATCAAGAGCCTTACAACATAATTTAGAGCATATGGCTAGAGAGCTTGTATATCCATGAGGAAGGAGAATGAAAGTGTATTGCTCAACTTACAATATTGCTTGATTTACAAGCTATAAGCAAACAGCTTCTGGTGTTTGTTTGTTTTTTTTAACATGGGCAGATTTTAAAAAAGCATCTGCAAGATCAATAGCCATATATCAAGTACAAGAGGATCTGTTATTTGCTCAGATAATAAATACACATCTGGCACCAATAAAAATACAACTGGAATCATCACCTGGATAAGCTTATGATAATATAATGTTGTTCCCAATATGCATCTGTCTTCCACACTGGACACATAGGCCTATTGAATGGAAATGTCATAAAATCATCACCCCTTCAAGTTCTTCATGGTACCATTAATCTCTGTAACCTCCCAAGGAATGCAGTTTTACATTTTACTTATTGTTTTCCTAGGTTGAGGCAGTTCTAGTGGTTTCCACTTGGCCTTTCTCACATAATATCTCTCATTCTTCATGTCAGGAAACCAATTGGGAATTCTGCTAACCACTCAATATGTCTATTACAATTTTACATTGCTTAACTGAGTAAATAACTTCAAAATGGGTCTAATGACCCAAGGGACTCACTCTGAGATGAATCTGAACTAATACTTAATTGACCAACTGATTGCTATAAACCACTCTTACTGGTTGACCACAGTGGCATTTAGTTTCTCATGGATTTAATGTTAATTCAAAGTTAGTGTCCAGTAGTTCCCAAAAGGTTTGATCATTTTCTCTTCCCTAACGCAGTTACCCCTGTAGTAGAGTCAAGGTCATTTTCAGGAAAACTGTGAGAAAGATTAAAAGTATAAATTTTGGTTGTGTACCGAAGTCTTTTCTGAAGGAGATCTAGCCTCCCCTTCCTTCAAGGGGCTTAAGACTGAGAATTGACTCAGGGGCCATGACTCCTGGTTTTTATGATTCAACTTAGACTTATGTTCACTTGGCTTGCAATTTTTCTGCTTATATAGATCAAGCAATATTTTGGCAGACTTTCTATCAATTTCATTTCAAGGAACACTGTAATTAAGTAACCAGTGACAAGGTTCTGTGCAAGTCAGATCAAAAGAGAACAGGACCATGCGGAGCTCCTTCTGTATCCCCTATTTCTTATATTTTAGAAATAGGTTTTCATGACTTTCCTGAGTTTCAAAGGACAGACTAAAACAATTGTTAATCAGCGAAGGAGTGTTGAGACAAGGGAGGGACAGTCAGAAAATAATAGTGAAGGTTTTCTTGGTGGCTCAGTAGTAAAGAATACACTTGCCAATGCAGGAGACACAGATTTGATGCCTGATCCAGGAAAATTCCACATATTGTGGAACAACTCAACCTGTGCACAGAAACTATTGGGCCTGTTCTCTAGAGCCCAGGAGCCACAACTATTGAGACTATGTGCCACAACTACTGAAACCCTAGTGTTCTAGTGCCTGTGTTCCAAAAGAGAGGCCAATACAATGAGAAACCCATACATCTCAATTAGAGAGTAGCCCTTGCTTCTTGTAACTAGAGAAAAGCCCATACAGCAAAGAAGACCAAGCACAGCCAAAAAGAAAATAAATAAATAAAATTATTTAAATTAGAAAAAAAAAATAGTGCAGCTTCGGGAAAAAACATCTGAGTGATACACATAATGGTCTCTTTAAACTTTTATACAGAACTAAAACCCCTAACAAATGGAAGATGAACTGCTTGATTAAGCAGTCTTTATTCCAGATAGAAGGTCATAGTTTGTATCCTTGAGAACTACAGAAGCTCATTAAGAGACCTCCTGAGGCCAGATTACAAGGATGCAGGTCCTGCACACACTCTGATCCTTACCAGCAACCCTGCCCTTGAACCATTACTATAAAATTCCTCACCAAATCCTCCTGGGTTTGGATACAGCTTTTGAGGGCTCAATTTTGTTGTTGTGTCATCCTATACCTGGCAAATCAATAAAGCTATTCTTTCATACTTCACCCAAAACTTCTATCTCTGAGATTTGACTTGGCACCAGTGCACAGAGGCTGAGAGTTTGGCATCAAAACTATTCTGATTGCTGTTTTCACTCTTCTGTCCACTAGGGTAATTATGACCTCCTTGCCTTTGTGGTCCAGTGCCACCACTTGGCCCCTGTGACCCAGGGATCTAATCTCTCTTATTGTATTTAGATATCCCAATTCAGAGTCTGTAGTTTTCACGGGAAGATCAGGGCTACAGAGAAAAGAGATCACAGAGAATTTCAAGGACTTGAAAAGTGGTAAGTGTCTTCTGGACCTTACCAGTGTAAGTGAGTGTAAGTAAGTTAAATGACAGATCCACACTAATGTGCCAACCCTCTAAGACTTTGATTTCTGTTCTCTACATTAAACCAAGCCATGCCTGGCCTTTCTAACTCACTCACTATGGGCCACTCTTTGGTTCATGTTTCACTCAAGCAACCGACCAGTTAGAGCACTTTCTAATTCTAACAGAACAGTAAATACAGAATCTCTGCCCAATGAGACTGAGATGGTAACAGGCAGGAAGGCCAGGGGTCTCCAAATGGAAGAAATAGGGTACAAGTGTCAGACATTGTTTTACCTGTCCCTTAAGCAGCAGGAGGAAACAAACTACAAGTGTCAGATTGTTTTTCCTTCTCTGCCAAGTCACTTCAGTCGTGTCCTACTCTGTGTGATCCCATAGATGGCAGCCCACCAGGCTCCGCTGTCCCTGGGATTCTCCAGGCAAGAATACTGGAGTGGGTTGCCATTTCCTTCTCCAATGCATGAAAGTGAAAAGTAAAAGTGAAGTCGCTCAGTCATGTCTGACTCTTCGCGACCCCATGGACCAAAGCCTACCACACTCCTCCGTCCATGGGATTTTTCAGGCAAGAGTACTGGAGTGGGTTGCCATTGCCTAAAGGAGGTTTATCTTAAAACTTTGTGTTGCCATGATGACATCTGGTTCCACCTAAACTTAACTTTTCTCAAACCTTGAGCTAACCAATGCATTTTTCTTATGGAAATGTTTTTCTTAATCTATGTTAATGAAACTATGTATTTGCTTTGGAATTTGCCTTTCTTTAAAATGGTTCCACCTAAGATTAACTTTTTTCTTTTCTCAAACTTTGGGCTGATAATAGCTCAACAAACCAGTATTCATATCAATTGTTGTATGGCTGGGAGATGACCCCCGTTGTGCCATCATATCTCAAAAATGCATATTGTGGGAGAGAGGCCTGGTGAAACTCCCTCAGCCTTGAGGTTTATCTCTTATCTGATTACTAGCCTTCTAACAGACATAAAACAGTTTGCTAAAACTAACAAGATGGCCACTCTTTCTGCCCCCTTCAGATGACTATGTCAGAAGATTTGTCTATCTCTTTTACACTTTAATAAAACTTTATTACCCAAAAAGCTCTGAGTGATCAAGTCTTGTCACTGGTCCCAGACTGAATTCCTCTCTTGTAAAGCAAAAAGATCAAACCAATCAATCTCAAAAGAAATCAACCCTGAATACTCTTTGTAAGGACTGATGCTGAAACTGAAGCTCCAATACTTTGGCCACCTGATTTGAACAGGCGCCTCTTTGAAAAGACCCTGATGTTGGGAAAGATTGAAGGCAGAAGGAGAAGAGGGTAACAGAGGATGAGATGGATGTATCACTGATTCAATGGACATGAGTTTGAGCAAACTCCAGGAGATTGTGAGGGAGAGAGAAGCCTGGGGTGCTCTAGTCCATAAGGTCTTGAAGATTCAGACGCGACTAGGCAACTAAACAACAAGAATTAGCCTATGACATTACTTAATCCATAAAACCTATGATTCCATACTCTGGGACCACTCTCACTTTTGAGACGGTCTGCATTCTGTCTAGGAGAAGGCAATGGCACCCTACTCCAGTACTCTTGCCTGGAAAATCCCATGGATGGAGGAGCCTGGTGGGCTGCAGTCCATGGGGTCGCTAAGAGTCAGGCATGACTGAGCAACTTCACTTTCACTTTTCACTTTTATGCATTGGAGAAGGAAATGGCAACCCACTCCAGTATTCTTGCCTGGAGAATCCCAGGGACAGAGGAGCCTAGTGGGCTGCGTCTATGGGGTCACACAGAGTTGGACACGACTGAAGCGACTTAGCAACAGCAGCAGCATTCTGTCTATGGGATGCCTATCTCTCTAAATAAGCTTACTTTCCCTTTATTCTGACTCACTTTAGAATTCTTTCCTGAATGAAGCCAAGAATTCTCATGTGGCAAGAAGTCCTAAGGACTCCTGCAGGTATGATCATGACATGACATTTCCCTCTCCTGAAACACATTTAAGGCTGGGAATTTATTTTGCTGTAATTTGGCAACTTGCAGAGTAAAATTCTGAGCTTGGGTTTTGTCAGTCTCACTCTGTGTTTATAAGATAAATTTCAGGGTTAATTTCAGGGAAGATATAGAAACTTCTGTGTCATCTATGTAGTTCTTGATCTGGGAACTTGAATCATGGAGTTCCAGCTTACCCACTTTCTGTTGTGACATTCAGATCACCCAGCTTATCTCATATACTATTACTTTGACAAAAATATTTGAAAATGTGTCATCAAGAAGTCCTGTTTCTTATAAATGTATGATTACATGTATCCAACAGTGAAATTTTGTCTATTTCTACTGTCAAATCTCTCCTTCATGTATCACAGACTTTTGGTGAAGGGGCTTGTATAACTCAGAGAACCTATGACCCATGCCATGCAGGACTACACAAGATGGCCAAGTTATGGAAAAGAGTTTTGAGCACAAATGGTCCACTGGAGGAGGAACTGGCAACACACTACAGTATTCATGCCAGGAGAACACCATGAACATTATGAAAAGGCAAAAATATATGATAAGACACCAGCAGATGAGCCCCCCAAGTTGGAAGGTATCCAATATGCTAATGGAGAAGAGTGGATGGCAATTGCTAACAACTCCAGAAAGAAAGAAGCTTCTGGCCAAAGTAGAAAAGACACTCCTCTGTGTATGTGTCTGGTGGTGAAAAAAAAGTAAGATGCTGTAAAGAATGATATTTCTTTATAAAGCACAGGAACTTGGAATTTCAGAAGTCCATGAATCAAGGTAAATGGATGCGACCAAGCAGGAGATGGAAAGACTGAGCATCAATGTCTTATAATAATAACCAAAAACGGACAAAAATGGGATGATTTAATTCAGATGACCATTATATCTAACACTGTGGGGAGGAATCATTGGAAGAGATGGAGTAGCCCTCATAGTCAAGACACAAGTCCAAAATATAGTACTTAGGTGCAAGCTAAAAAACAATAGAATGATCTCAGTTTGTTTCCAAAACTAACCTTCACCATCACAGTAATCCAAGTCTATGCCCCAAACACAGATACTGAAGAAGTTGAAGTTGGCCAGTTCTACGAAGACCTACAATACATTTTAGAAGTAATGCCATGAAAAAATTCCATTTTCATCATAGGGGATTGGAATGCAAAAGGAGAAGGCAAGTTTGTTCTCAGAATACAAAATAAAGCAGAGCAAAGACTAACAAAATTTTGTCAAAAGAACATGCAGATCATAGAAAATACCCTTTCCCATTTCCAACAACCAAGAGACTACTCAACAAGTGCACACCAATAGATGATCAATAACGATATGTTCTTGGCTGCCAAAGATGGAGAAACTCTCTACAGTCAGCAAAAACAAGATCTGGAGCTGACTTTGTCTCAGATCATGAGCTCCTTATTGAAAATTCAGGCTTATACTGAATAAAGTAGGGAAAAATCATTAAGCTATTCAGGTATGTGTGTGTGTACTTAGTTGCTCAGTCATGTCTGACTCTTTGTGACCCCATGGACTGTAGCCTGCCAGACTCTTCTTTCCATGGGGATTCTCCAAGCAAAAATACTGGAGTGAGTTGCCATGCACTCCTCCAGGGTATCTTCCCAACCCAGGGATCAAACCCAAGTCTCTCACATTGCAGGCAGATTCCTTATTGTCTGAGCCACCAATCAAATCACATGTGATTACACATACAGTAGAGGTGATGCATACATTCAAGGGATTAGATCTAATGCAGTGCCTGAAGAACTATGGACAGAGTTTTGTAACACTGTATAGGAGGCAGTGACAAAAACCACTCCCCAAAAAAAGAAATGCAAGAAGGTAAAGTGGTTGTCTGAGGAGGCTTTGCAAATAACTGAGGATAGAAGAGAAGAGAAGAGAAAGGCAAGGGAGAAAGGGAAATATATACCCAACTGAATGCAGAGTTCCAGAGAATAGCAAGGAGAGATAAGAAGGTCTTCATTCAATGAAGATTACAAATAAATAGAGGAAAGAAATAGAACTGGAATGACTAGAGATCTCTTCAAGAAAATTTGAGATATCAAAGGAACATTTCATGCAAAGATGGGCATGGTAAAGGACAGAAATGGTAGACTTAACAGAGATAGAAGACATTAAGAAGAGGTGGCAAGAACACACAGAACTTTATAAAAAAGATCTTGATGGTGTAATAACTCACCTAGAGCCAGACATCCTGGAGTATGAAGGATTAGGAAGCATTACTACCAATGAAACTAGCAGAGGTGATGGAATTCCAGTTGAGCTATTTCAAATTCTAAAAGATGATGCTGTTAAAGTGTTGCACTCAAGTGTCAGCAAATTTGGAAAACTCTGCAGTGGCCACAGGACTAGAAAATGTCACTTTTCATTCCAATCCCAAAGAAGGTCAATACCAAGAATATTCAAACTGCTATGCAATCACACTTATTTAACATGTTAACAAAATTATGCTCAAAATTCTTCAAGCTAGGTTTCAGCTGTATGTGAACTGAGAGCTTCCAGCTGTACAACTGGGTTTAAAAGAGGCAGAGGAACCAGAGATCAAATTGCCCAACATCCACTGGATCATGGAGAAAGCAAAGGAGTTCCAGAAAAACATCTACTTCAAGTTCATTGACTACAATAAAACCTTTGGCTGTTCAAATAAGAAGAAACTGGAAAATTCTTAAAGAGATTGGAATACCAGACCAACTTACCTGTTTCCTGAGAAACCTGTGTCAAGGAGCAATTGAAAAAGCAACAGCTAGAGCTGGACATGGAACAACGGATTGGTTCCAAATTGGGAAAGGAGCAAGGCTGTGTACTGTCATCCTGCTTATTTAAATTAAATGCAAAGTACATCGTGCCAAATGCTGGGCTTCAAGAATCACAAGCTGGAATCAATATTTCTGGGAGAAATATCAACAGCTTCAGCTATGCAAATGATACCACTCTGATGGCAGAAAGAGAAGAGGAACCTCTTCAGAAAGTAAAGAGCCTCTAGATGAGGGTGAAAGAGGAGAGTGAAAAGCCTGGCTTAAAACACAACATTCAGAAAACTAAGATCATGGCACCCATTCCCATAATTTCATAAAAGGAGAAAATTGGAAGCAGTGACATATTTTCCTTTCTTGGGCTCCAAAAGCACTGTGGATGGTGACTGTAGCCATGAAATTATAAGACACTTGCTCGTGGGAAGGAAAGCTATGACAATCTTAGCGTATTAAAAAGCAAAGACATCAGTTTGTCAACAAAGGCCCATATAGTCAAATCTATGTTTTTCCTGGTACTCTTATATGAATGTGAGAAGTGATCCATAAGGCTGAGTGCTGAAGAATTGATGCTTTCAAATTTTGGTGCTGGAGAAGACTCTTGAGAGAACCTTGCACAGCAAGGAGATCAAACCTGTCAGTTGTAAAGGACATCAACCCTGAACATTCATTGGAAATGCTGTTACTGAACCTGATGATCCAATACTTTTTCCACCTGATAAAAAGAGTTGACTCATTGGAAAAGACCCTGATACTGGGAAAGATGGAACGCAAATGAAGAAGTGGGCCGTGATGGATGAGATAAGGTTAGATAGCGTTGCTGATTCAAAGGACATGCATTTGAGGAGATCCAACCAGTCTATTCTGAAGGAGATCAGCCCTGAGATTTCTTTGGAGGGAATGATGCTAAAGCTGAAACTCCAGTACTTTGGCTACCTCATGTGAAGAGTTGACTCATTGGAAAAGACTTTGATGCTGGGAGGGATTGGGGGCAGGAGGAGAAGGGGACGACAGAGGATGAGATGGCTGGATGGCATCACTGACTCCTTGGACATGAGTCTGAGTGAACTCCGGGAGTTGGTGATGGACAGGGAGGCCTGGCGTGCTGCGATTCATGGGGTCGCAAAGAGTCGGACACGACTGAGGGACTGAACTGAACTGAACTGAACTGGGACAGAGTGGAGGACAGAGGAGCCTGGCCTGCTGCAATCCATGAGATCTAAAAGAGTCATACAGGACTTACCAACTTAACAACAAAAACCGTCAAATCGTGCTCTGGATTATCAGTGGTCTCTTTACAACTAAAATAGTGATGTCAGAGTCAATCAGAGGATGAAACTGGAGCCTATTATACAGACTGAAGTAAGCCAGAAAGAAAAATACAAGTGCAGTATACTAACACATATATATGGAATTTAGAAAGATGGTAACGATAACCCTGTATGCAAGACAGCAAAAGAGACACAGATGTATAGAACAGTCTTTTGGACTCTGTGGGAGAGGGAGAGGGTGGGAAGATTTGGGGGAATGGCACTGAAACATGGACAATATCATATAAGAAACAAATCGCCAGTCCAGGTTCGATACAGGATGCTTGGGGCTGGTGCACTGGGATGATCCGGAGGGATGATACGGGGAGGGAGGTGGATGGGGGGTTCAGGATGGGGAACATGTGTATGCCTGTGGTGGATTCATGTTGATGTGTGACAGAACCAATACAATATTGTAAAGTAATTAGCCTCCAATTAAAATAAATAAATTTAAATTAAAAAAAAGAAAACTTTTTGTGTATTAACAAATTTAAAGGGTAGATCACTCCATTTCTACACCCCACTTATTAGAGTCCGCTCATGTTACCAACTTTTCTTTTTTTGAAAGTTTTATCAACAAGCCAAAAATGCTTAGCAAGTTCAGGTATTTTGCCAAGTTTGCTTTAATTTTTATTGTTTTTTTTTTAATTGAAATATAACATATAGAATATTCAAAATTTAACAATTGTTCACCTCAGTGACTTATCTAATAATGGCTATTTTTACCATAATTCAGATTGTTAAGAGAAAATTATAAATATTGCAGAATCTCATTATTCTCCTTGTTAGACTACTTCTCCCTTTCCAAAGTGTAATCATTAGGTCGAGGTAATTATTCCTAAATAAGCTTTTTACCTTGAAAGAATTGCAGATTTACATGCAGTTGTAAGAAACAGAGAAATACTATGCATCCTGTACTCAGTTTCTCCCAATGGTAACATCTTGAATACTTACAGCTTTTATCACTATCAGAATATTAGCCCTGATAAATGCATATGTAGTTATATATTGCCAAATTTTCCTTTGCAGGTGTTTTACTACATTTCATTCTCACTTATAATATATAAGAGTACTTATTTTCCCTGCTGTCTCATTAAAAGAGCTTTGTGTCAGGTGTTTCAATATTTCCAAAGAAAGAATTCAGAACTAGCACATCAATGTAATTTAATTTGTTTCCTCTTACTGTGAGTAATGCTAAGCTTGCTTTTATTTACTTTTCACTCTTGAGTCATTTGTATACTTTTATGTGAAATCTGTTCAACTCCTTTGCATTTTATTCCCTTGGATTTTTGAAAATATTTATGTACCATACACATATATGTGACACATATATGAGAAAATAGCCCCCTTAAAAATTGTGATATTCAGTTCAGTTCAGTTCAGTTGCTCAGTCGTGTCTGACTCTTTGTGACCCCATGAATCGCAGCATGCCAGGCCTCCCTGTCCACTACCAATTCCCAGAGTTCACTCAGACTCACGTCGATCTAGTTAGTGATGCCATCCAGCCATCTCATCCTCTGTCGTCCCCTTCTCCTCCTGCCCACAATCCCTCCCAGCATCAGAGTCTTGTCCAATGACTCAAATCTTTGAATGAGGTGGCCAAAGTACTGGAGTTTCAGCTTTAGCATCATTCCCTCCAAAGAAATACCAGGGGTGATCTCCTTCAGAATGGACTGGTTAGCTCTCCTTGCAGTCCAATGGACTCTCAAGAGTCTGCTCCAACACCACAGTTCAAAAGCATCAATTCTTCGGCACTCAGCCTTCTTCACAGTCCAACTCTTACATCCATACATGACCACAGGAAAAACCATAGCCTTGACTGGACAGACCTTTGTTGGCAAAGTAATGTCTCTGCTCTTGAATATGCTGTCTAGGTTTGTCATAACTTTCCTTCCAAAGAACAAGTGTCTTTTAATTTCATGGCTGCAGTCACCATCTGTAGTGATTTTGGAGCCCCGAAAAATAAAGTCTGACACTGTTTCCACTGTTTCCCCATCTATTTCCCATGAAGTGATGGGACCAGATGCCATGATCATCATTTTCTGAATGTTGAGCTTTAAGCCAACTTTTTCACTCTCCACTTTCACTTTCATCAAGAGGTTTTTTAATTCCTCTTCACTTTCTGCCATAAGGGTGGTGTCATCTGCAAACATCTTTTCAAATCATTTAAAATTTTATTTTTGGCTTCACTTATAAAATAAAATAAAATAAAATTTTTGGCATTGTTTATGGTTTTATCATGAAATGTTTTCTAGAATGCTGAAATCTGATTTATCAGTCTTTTCTTTTTATATCTCAATTTTGAAACTCAGTTGGAAGCCTTTCATTATACATATATATGTTAATTAATTGATGGTTTTAATTAAGATATTCATTTTTAAAATATTTATGTCTTTTACTAGTATCAACGTTTTCTTGAATTTAATATGTTAGATTTTTTAAAAATGGGTATCAAAATATGCCATCATATCAGATGAGATCAGTCGCCCAGTCCTGTCCAACTCTTTGCGATCCCATGAATTGCAGCAGGCCAGGCCTTCCTATCCATCACCAACGCCTGGAGATCACCTAGATTCATGTCCATAGAGTCAGTGATGCCATCCAGCCCTCTCATCCTGTGTTGTCCCCTTCTCCTCCTGCCCACAATCCCTCCCAGCATCAGAGTCTTTTCCAATGAGTCAACTCTTCACATGAGGTGGCCAAAGTACTGGAGTTTCAGCTTTAGCATCATTCCCTCCAAAGAAATCCAAGGGCTGATGTCCTTCAGAATGGACTGGTTGGACCTCCTTGCAGTCCAAGGGACTCTCAAGAGTCTTCTCCAACACCACAGTTCAAAAGCATCAATTCTTCAGTGCTCAGCCTTCTTCACAGTCCAACTCTCACATCCATACATGACCACAGGAAAAACCATAGCCTTGACTAGATGAACCTTTGTTGGCAAAGTAATGTCTCTATTGTTGAATATGCTGTCTAGGTTGGTCATAACTTTCCTTCCAAGGAACAAGCGTCTTTTAATTTCATGGCTGCAATCACCATCTGCAGTGATTTTGGAGCCCCGAAAAATAAACTCTGACACGGTTTCCACTGTTTCCCCATCTATTTCCCATGAAGTGGTGGGACCAGATGCCATGATCTTCGTTTTCTGAATGTTGAGTTTTAAGCCAAATTTTTCACTCTCCACTTTCACTTTCATCAAGAGGCTTTTGAGTTCCTCTTCACTTTCTGCCATAAGGGTGGTGTCATCTGCATATCTGAGGTTATCGATATTTCTCCCGGCAATCTTGATTCCAGCTTGTGTTTCTTCCAGTCCAGCGTTTCTCATGACGTACTCTGTATATAAGTTAAATAAACAGGGTGACAATATACAGCCTTGAAGTACTACTTTTCCTATTTGGAACCAGTCTGTTGTTCCATGTCCAGTTCGAACTGTTGCTACCTGACCCACATACAAATTTCTCAAGAGGCAGATCAGGTGGTCTGGTATTCCCATCTCTTTCAGAATTTTCCACAGTTTATTATGATCCACATAGTCAAAAGCTTTGGCATAGTCAGTAAGACAGAAATAGATGTTTTTCTGGAACTCTCTTGCTTTTTCAATGATCCAGTGGATGTTGGCAATTTGATCTCTGGTTCCTCTTCTTTTACTAAAACCAGCTTGAACATCAGGAAGTTCACAGTTCACATATTGCTGAAGCCTGGCTCGGAGAATTTTGAGCATTACTTTACTAGCATGGGAGATGAGTGCAATTGTGCGGTAGTTTGAGCATTCTTTGGCATTGCCTTTCTTTGGGATTGGAATGAAAACTGACCTTTTTAGTCCTGTGGGCACTGCTGAGTTTTCCAAATTTGCTGGCATATTGAGTGCAGCACTTTCACAGCATCATCTTTCAGGATTTGGGATAGCTCAACTGGAATTCTATCACCTCCACTAGCTTTGTTCATAGTGATGCTTTCTAAGGCCCACTTGATTTCGCATTCCAGGATGTCTGGCTCTAGGTCAGTGATCACTCCATCATGATTTTCTGGGTCGTGAAGATCTTTTTTGTACAGCTCTTCTGTGTATTCTTGCCATCTCTTCTTAATATCTTCTGCTTCTGTTGGGTCCATACCTTTTTTGTCCTTTATCGAGCCCATCTTTGCAAAAAATGTTCCTTTGGTATCTCTGATTTTCTTGAAGAGATCTCTAGTCTTTCCCATTCTGTTGTTTTCCTCTATTTCTTTGCATTGATCACTGAAGAAGGTTTTCTTATCTCTTCTTGCTCTTCTTTGGAACTCTGCTTTCAGATGTTTATATCTTTCCTTTTCTCCTTTGCTTTTCGCTTCTCTTCTTTTCACAGATATTTGTAAGGCCTCCCCAGACTGCCATTTTGCTTTTTTGCATTTCTTTTCAATGAGGATGGTCTTGATTCCTGTCGCCTGTACAATGTCATGAACCTCATTCCATAGTTCATCAGCCACTCTATCTTTCAGATCTAGGCCCTTAAATCTATTTCTCACTTCCACTGTATAATCATAAGGGATTTGATTTAGGTCATACCTGAATGGTCTAGTGGTTTTCCCTACTTTCTTCAATTTAAGTCTGAATTTGGCAGTAAGGAGTTCATGGTCTGAGCCATAGTCAGCTCCTTGTCTTGTTTTTGCTGACTGCATAGAGCTTCTCCATCTTTGGGCTGCAAAGAATACAATCAATCTTATTTTAGTGTTGACCATCTGGTGATGTCCATGCATAGATTCTTCTCTTGTGTTGTTGGAAGAGGGTGTTTGTTATGACCAGTGCATTTTCTTGACAAACTCAATTAGTTTTTGCCCTGCTTCATTCCGTATTCCAAGGCCAAATTTGCCTGTTACTCCAGGTGTTTCTTGACTTCCTACTTCTGCATTCCAGTCCCCTATAATGAAAAGGACATCTTTTTGGGTGTTAGTTTTAAAAGTTCTTGTAGGTCTTCAGAGAACCGTTCAACTTCAGCTTTTTCAGCATTATTGGTGGGGCATAGACTTGGATTACTGTGCTATTGAATGGTTTGCCTTTGAAATGAACAGAGATCATTCTGTCATTTTTGAGATTGCATCCGAGTACTGCATTTCAGACTGTTTTGTTGACCATGATGGCTACTCCATTTCTTCTGAGGGATTCCTTCCCACAGTTGTAGATATAATGGTCGGGTTCAGAAGGGCCTAGAGGAGCTATCCCACGTTGAAGGTCAGGAAGGGCAGCGGTGAGGAGATACCCCTCGTCCAAGGTAAGGAGCAATGGCTGAGCTTTGCTGGAGCAGGCATGAAGAGATACACCACACCCAAGTTAAGAGAAACCCAAGTAAGACGGTAGGTGTTGCAAGAGGACATCAGAGTGCAGACACACTGAAACCATACTCACAGAAAACTAGTCAATCTAATCACACTAGGACCACAGCCTTGGCTAACTCAATGAAACTAAGCCCTGCCCTTGGGTCAACCCAAGATGGGCGGGTCATGGTAGAGAGATCTGACAGAATGTGGTCCACTGGAGAAGGGAATGGCAAACCACTTTAGTATTCTTGCCTTGAGAACCCCATGAACAGTATGAAAAAGCAAAATAATAGGATACTGAAAGAGAAACTCCCCAGATCAGTAGGGGCCCTATATGCTACTGGAGATCAGTGGAGAAATAACTCCAGAAATACTGAAGGGATGGAGCCAAAGCAAAAAGAATGCCCAGGTGTGGATGTGACTGGTGATAGAAGCAAGGTCCAATGCTGTAAAGAGCAATATTGCATAGGAACCTGGAATGTCAGGTCCATGAATCAAGGCAAATTGGAAGTGGTCAAACAAGAGATGGCAAGAGTGCATGTTGACATTCTAGGAATCAGCTAACTGAAATGGACTGGAATGGGTGAATTTAACTCAGATGCCATCTTAGCATATTAACAATTCCATATTCTCCATAAAGCACTTAACAGGTATTGGATTTCCTGATTTCCTTGTTTCTGTTTCTAGGCTTTACATATTTTGCCCTTATGGCCCATCTATCCATGGACCTCTATGCTGCTTTAATTATAGAGCCTTACAAATGTTTTAACACCTGTGAAAAATGTTTTCTCTTTCACCGACCTCTTTATTAAATATCTTTTAACGTTGGACGTTAATGTTGGTTCTCTATATGAACAACAGAATTATTTTACAATACCTAGGATAAAGAATAAAACTCACTTCTGTTTGTATGTGGATTACAGTAAAATTTCATATTTGTATGGGATAAATTAACAATTATATATTACTAAAATAGCCTTCCCTCACCAAAAAAAAAAAAAAGTCATCTTCAAATTCACTCATGTGTATTTTATATATTTCGTGTGACATTATTTTGGCCACCTGATGTGAAGAGCCAACTGACTCATAGGGAAAGACCCTGGGAAAGGTTGAGGGCAGGATGAGAAGGGGACGACAGAGGATGAGATGGTTGCATAATATTACCAGCTCAATGGACATGAGGTTGAGCAAACTCTGGGAGCTATTGAAGGACGGGTAACTCTGGCATGCTGTGGTCCATGGGGGTCGCAAGTCGGACACAGGTTGGTAGCTTAACAACTTTATATTATGTTTTTCTTACTTTTATCTTTAATGTTTTATTAAAGCATAAAAAAAATGTGAGAAAGTACATAGTAAGGTATGCAAAGTAAGGAAATCTTCTTTTTGCTTCACATCAAGTGGTACATGATATAAACGTTTATATCTCTCTACAAGTAAAGTGCACCTTGATTTTTAGCACAGTAAGATTACTTATACTTACAATTTCATATTCTGCTCATTAGAAGCAAGGAAATGTGTGGAAAACTCCCTATATCTGAGGTCACCATAGGCTTCATACTCACATACTTTGTAACACTTGGATGGTAACAACTCATTAGAAATCTCCAATATGCCAAGCCAGGACAGAATTAACAGGCTATCTCTCCAAAGTAATCATATTTTGGGTACAATTTCTTCTTTAAGGCACTAATTCTTTTCTTCTCATTTTTGGAATTTGTGTGTGTGTTGGTGTGTTAGTCACTCAGTTGTGTCTTACTCTGTCCACGGGAATCTCCAGGCAAGAATACTGAAACCTGAAATGGGTTGTCACTCCCTTCTCCAGGGGATCTTTCTGGCCCAGGGATCAAATCCATGTCCTGCATTACAGACAGATTCTTTACTGTCTGAGTCAATATCACAAATAAATTTGTAACTTCATTTCATATAAACCCTATACTTTATGTTTTCTAACATTTTATTTCTCTGTGCTTCACTCTAAATATTTATTCAATTATCTCTTTCTGTTTCCTAATTTTGTCTACTGCTCTGCTTAATCTATTAAACTTATAACTGAATTATTAAACTGTTATTGTGCATTTTACATTTCAGCTTTAAATTTTCTACTGTTTTTCGTAGAATTTTCATTTTCTCTAATGGTCATTCGGATATTAAAACTACCTGTTTATATTACTGAAAATTATTCTGAAATTATTATCTGACAATAGGCTGTTCGTATGGTTTGTATGCTTCCTAGGTTTTTGTTTTTATCTCATCTTCTTAGTCAACTTGATATTTCTATTGAGTTTTGGTCAATATATACAAAGTGAAAATATATTTCATGTTTTTATTTGAAATTATCTTTTAACTATCTAATAACCCAAAATTCATGCAAGAAACAAACAAACAAACAAAATACAAATTGAGTATATGTGTAAATCCTAGAGAGCCTGTTCATTGGCATTTTGGGATCCCAGAGGAAAACTTGGGATTTTACTAGGATCTCCAAACTTTCAGTTCAGTTCAGTTCAGTTCAATCGCTCAGTCGTGTCCAACTCTCTGAGACCCCATGAATCGAAGCACGCCAGGCCTCCCTGTCCATCACCAACTCCTGGAGTTCACTCAGACTCACATCCATTGAGTCAGTGATGCCATCCAGCCATCTCATCCTCTGTCGTCCCCTTCTCCTCCTGCTCCCAGTCCCTCCCAGCATCAGAGTCTTTTCCAATGAGTCAACTCTTCTCATGAGGTGGCCAAAGTACTGGAGTTTCAGCTTTAGCATCATTCCTTCCAAAGGAATCCCAGGGCTGATCTCCTTCAGAATGGACTGCTTGGATCTCCTTGCAGTCCAAGGGACTCTCAAGAGTTCTCCAACACCACAGTTCAAAAGCATCAATTCTTCGGCACTCAGCCATCTTCACAGTCCAACTCTCACATCCATACATGACCACTGGAAAAACCATAGCCTTGACTAAATGGACGTTTGTTGGCAAAGTAGTGTCTCTGCTTTTGATTATGCTATCTAGGTTGGTCATAACAATGAGCTCTAAACTCTATTTTGTACCTGACTCATGCATCTATAAAGCATTCTGTCTTCTTATTGTTGTGTTACTATTTTAGGAATTAGAAAACTCTTTAAAAGTTAAATTAGCCCAGATGCTAATCTTACTCCTCTAGATATATTTCTTTGTTTCTGATGAATTGATTTTTTACTCATTTGACAAGTGTCTGATGCACTTTTTTATTTTGTTCATTTCTTTTCTCATTGTTCATGACAAAAGAGTTATTGCAAAAGGCAATCTACTCTGCCATTCTCATAGGCAGATATTTTTGGTCTCATTGTACATGTACTATTTTTTTTTAATCTGAGTGGACATGTTTTTAAATAGTTGCATCAAAAATATGCAATTTGAAACTGTCCATCTAGATGAGAGAGTGATAGTTGTTAGTAAACCTGAATGATTAATAAAGCTTTGATGCACATCATGAAACAATGATACAAAAATGGCTTCTATATTTCCTGTACAAAAGACAATAGATATCAATTAAGTAGAAAAAGAATGAATGTTCAAGTTATTATACAACTGTTTTCATTTCACATGCTAACAAAGTAATGCTCAAAATCCTTTAAGTGAGGCTTCAGCAGTACGTCAACCAAGAACTTGCAGATGTACAAGTTGGGTTTAGAAAAGACAGAGGTCCAGATCAAACTGCTAATATTTGTCGGATCATAGAGCAAGTAAGGGAATTAAAAAAAAAAAAAATCGATTTCTGCTTCATTGACTACTCCTGTGACTGTATAGATCAAGTAAACAGAGATGAGAATACCAGACCTCCTTACCTCTCTCCTGAGAAACCTGTATACAGGTCAAGAAGCAATAATTAGAACCTTACAAGGCTATGGTTTTTCCAGTATTCCCATATATATGTGAAAGTTGGTCCATACAGAAGGCTGAGTGTTGAAGAGTTGATGCTTTCAAATTGTGGTACTGGGGAAAATTCTTGAGAGTTCTTTGAAATACAAGGAGATTTAACTAGTCATTTTTAAAGGAAGTGAACCGTGAATATTCATTGGAAGGACTGATGCTGAAGCTGAATATCCATGGCCACCTGATGCAAAGAGCTGATTCACTGGAAAAGGTCCTCATGATGGGAAAAAAATGAGGGCAACATGAGAAGGGGGCAGCAGAGGATGAGATGGTTTGATAGCATCATTGACTCAATGGACAAGAGTCTGAGCAAATTTCGGGATATAGTGAAGATAGGGAAGCCTGACATGCTGCTGTCCATGGGGTCACAAAGTGTTGGATGAAACTTAGTGACTGAACAACAACATGGGAAAATAGGATTATAATTAAGTCAAGAAAAGCAGTGAACCAATTAGAATTGCTATGAAAGACTACACTCAAGAGCTATCATATGCTAGGACGACTCCTATTTGCAAAGAAAAAAACAACAGGTAAACATATATTTCTGTGTGAAACTAAACTTAATTATATATATATTTTAAATGTGGAATAAATTATATATGCCCAGAAGTTTTTCTTTCATTTTTCTGTTTACATCTTTCCAAAGTACTTTGCTTTATTTTTATAATTCAGAGTGCAAAATAGTGTATTTTAACCAATATTAAGGTAATTTCAAGTGGATATTACGAAATTAAGAAAAATTTTAAATTCATCATGAGTTACATAAACTCTTATTTTAGCATCTAAAGCTCATTCATTTAAAAAGATTTTTTCTCTTTTACTGTATTAGAAAATTCTTGTACCTCAAAAATTCTGGGATATTAGTCAGTTATATGGCATGATTTTTATTCTAGCTTTGTTTTAAAATGGACAAGGAATACAAGTAATACAAAAAAAATTCTCTTGACCAGGAATGAGAGTAGTTTCAATTAAGATTTTAACAAATTCTGCAAGCCTGTTAGTATTTAATTCAGACTTTTGGAAATTTTTCATCAAATACTGTACTTTTGAACATGAATGGTTTTAAATAAGAATTAATGAAAGCTAAAAGTGAATTATAAAAATGGGAGGGAAATCCCTCTGATTTTAATGTATCTCTCAAAAGCTAACAATATTCTCTTTCATGTCATTCATAAAAATGTGGTGCTTCCTAGGTGGCTCAAACAGTAAAAAAAATCTGCCTGTAATGAAAGAGATCTGGGTTCAATCCCTGGGTCGAGAAGATCCCCTGGAGAAGGGAATGGTTACCCATTCCAGTATTCTTGCCTGGAGAATTCCATGGGCAGAGGAGCCAGCCTGGTGGACTACAGTGCATAGGGTCACAAAGAGTCAGATACCACTGAGTGACTCACGTAAAAACAACTTGTGCAGATAACTTTTGTACAACCAAAGCTATAGATATAGCAACTGCATGATGTTTGCTTGCTAAAGTATAGCCTTATCTTATTATACATGATATATATTTATGTAAAAGGTAAATAATAGCAATGAACACTCAAGTTATATTGTATAAGTAATTTTGACTTCAATTTGAGCAGTCTCATTATAAAATCTTTGTAAATAAAATCATATTTTTTCAAGTATTATTACCTAACCCTCATTGTTAAAATATATTTTAATTCTTTTATATCAGCTTATCTACATGTAGCTGAACCAAAGTATTATACTGAGTTCATATTTTGTAGGACAGGTATATAATATGTTTCTATAATACACTAAATATATAGTTGCATCTATTTCTATACAAATTTTAAAATATATTATATTGAAATTTTTTATCTATATAATTATTTATAACCCATTTATGCATTTGGCTGTACCTTAAGCCAAGACCAAATAAAGAATCTGATACAATGCATTAGATAAAGGAGCAAAGTGCAAATTGTATATATATATATATAGCTATTTATGTTAAATAACTTGATGCTTATATATTTTGGATATAGTGTATGCATAAGTATAAATATAAAACTGTTTTATGTATGTAAAACACATATATAACATATATGTGCTTATATACCACACATACTTGCAATTGCTCAATGACTAAATATGAAATATGTGGTATATTCTTTAATTGAGTAACAAGAGAGTGATTGTATTTATATTCCTACATATGAACATTAATGACATGTGTGTGTGTATGAGTGCTCAGTTGTTTCCAACTCTTTGTAGCCCCATGACTGTAGCTCAGCCAGACTCCTTTGTCCATGGACTTTTCCAGGCTAGAATACTGGAGTAGGTTACCATTTCCTTCCTCAGTGGATAGTCCCAACCCAGGGATGAAATGCACATCTCTTGTGTCCCCTGCATTTTCAGGTGGTTTTTTTTTACCACTGCACAATCTGGGAATGTATGCACATTAATGCCATACATCCATAAATAAATTCATGGAGATTATTTAGAAATGAATATTAAATTATTGGAAAGTACATATATTTAAATGTATTAAATAGAATCACAAATACTTAACCAGTGAATATATATGAAAAACTTCAGAAAACAAGAAAAACATCAAATAAATAACCTAACTCTACAGCTAAAGCAACTAGAAAAGGAAGAAATGAAGAACCCCAGGGGTAGTAGGAAAGAAATCTTAAAAATTAGGGTAGAAATAAATGCAAAAGAAACAAAAGAGACCATAGCAAAAATCAACAAAGCCAAAAGCTGGTTCTTTGAGAAGTTAAATAAAATTGACAAACCATTAGCCAGACTCATCAAGAAACAAAGGGAGAAAAATCAAATCAACAAAATTAAAAATGAAAATGGAGAGATCACAACAGACAACACAGAAATACAAAGGATCATTAGATTACTATCAGCAACTATATACCAGTAAAATGGACAACTTGGAAGAAATGGACAAATTCTTAGAAAAGTACAACTTTTCCAAAACTGAACCAGGAAGAAATGGAAAATCTTAACAGACCCATCACAAGCACAGAAATTGAAACTGTAATCAGAAATCTTCCAGCAAACAAAAGCTCAGGACCAGATGGCTTCACAGCTGAATTCTACGAAAAATTTAGAGAAGAGTTAACACCAAACCCTTATGGCAGAAAGTGAAGAGGAACTAAAGAGCCTCTTGATGAAAGTGAAAGTGGAGGGTGAAAAAGTTGGCTTAAAGCTCAACATTCAGAAGATGAAGATCATGGCATCCGGTCCCACCACTTCATGGGAAATAGATGGGGAAACAGTGGAAACAGTGTCAGACTTTATTTTTGGGGGCTCCAAAATCACTGCAGATGGTGACTGCAGCCATGAAATTAAAAGACGCTTACTCCTTGGAAGGAAAGTTATGACCAACCTAGATAGCATATTGAAAAGCATAGACATTACTTTGCTAACAAAGGTCCATCTAGTCAAGGCTATGGTTTTTCCAGTGGTCAAGTATGGATGTGAGAGTTGGACTGTGAAGAAGGCTGAGCACCGAAGAACTGATGCTTTTGAACTGTGGTGTTGGAGAAGACTCTTGAGAGTCCCTTGGACTGCAAGGAGATCCAGCCAGTCCATTCTGAAGGAGATCAGACCTGAGATTTCTTTGGAGGGAATGATGCTAAAGCTGAAACTCCAGTACTTTGGCCACCTTATGGGAAGAGTTGACTCATTGGAAAAGACTCTGATGCTGGGAGGGATTGTGGGCAGGAAAAAAAGGGGACAACAAAGGATGAGACGGCCGGATGGCATCACTGACTCAATGGATGTGAGTCTGAGTGAACTCTAGGAGTTGGTGATGGACAGGGAGGCCTGGCATGTTGTGATTCATGGGGTCACAAAGAGTCAGACAAGACTGAGCAACTGAACTGAACTGAACTGAACACCTATCCTACTCAAACTCTTCCAGAAAATTGCAGAGGAATGTAAACTTTCAAAAGTTACCATTGCAAGTAAGGTAACCCTACCTTTCGAAGGTTTGGAAGGTAAACTTCCAAACTCATTCTATGAGGCCACCATCACCCTAATACCAAAACCTGACAATAATGCCACAAAAAGGAAAACTACAGGCCAATATCACTGATGAATGTAAATGCAAAAATCCTTAACAAAATTCTAGCAAACAGAATCCAACAACATATTAAGAAGATCCTACATCATGACCAAGTGGGATTTATGCCAGGGATGCAAAGATTCTTCAATATCCAAATATCAATCAATGTAATACACCACATTAACAAATTGAAAAATAAAAGCCATATGATTAACTCAATAGATGTAGAGAAAGCCTTTGACAAAATTCAACATCCATTTATGATAAAATCTCTCCAGAAAGCAGGAATAAAAGGAACATACCTCAACATAATAAAAGCTATATATGACAAACCCTCAGCAAACATTATCCTCAATGGTGAAAAATAGAAAGCATTTCCCCTAAAGTCAGGAACAAGACAAGGGTGCCCGCTCTCACCATCACTATTCAACATAGTTTTGGAAGTTTTGGCCACAGCAGTCAGAGCAGAAAAAGAAATAAAAGGAATCCAGATAGGAAAAGAAGAAGTAAAATTCTCACTGTTTGCAGATGACAAGATCCGCTACACAGAAAACCCTAAAGACTCCACCAGAAAATTAGTAGAGCTAATTAATGAATATAGTAAAGTTTCAGTGTATAAAATCAACACACAGAAATCCCTTGCATTCCTATACACTAACAATGAGAAAACAGAAAGAGAAATTGAGGAAACAATTCCATTCACCATTGCAACGAAAAGAATAAAATACTCAGGAATATATTTACCTAAAGAAAAAAGACCTATATATATAAAACTATAAAACACAGGTGAAAGAAATCAAAGAGGACACAAATAGATGGAGAAATATACCTCATTCATGAATCAGAAGGATCAATATAGTGAAAATGTGTATACTACCCAAAGCAATCTATAGATTCAATGCAATCCCTATCAAGCTACCAACAGTATTTTTCACAGAACTAGATCAAATAATTTCACAATTTGTATGGAAATACAAAAAATCTCGAATAGCCAAAGCAATCTTCAGAACAAAGAATGGACCTGGAGGAAACCTGCCTGACTTCAGGCTCTACTACAAAGCCACAGTCATCAAGACAGTATGGTACCAGCACAAAGACAGAAATATAGATCAATGGAACAAAATATAAAGCCCAGAGATAAATCCACGCACCTATGGACAACTTATCTTTGACAAAGGTGGCAAGAATATACAAGGGAGAAAAGACCATCTCTTTAACAAGCAGTGCTGGGAAAACTGGTTAATGATTTGTAAAAAAATGAAACTAGAACACTTTCTAACACCATACACAAAAATAAACTCAAAATGGTTTAAAGATCTAAATGTAAGGCCAGAAACTATAAAACTCCTAGAGGAAGACATAGATAAAACACTCTCTAACATAAATCACAGCAGGATCCTCTATAACCCAACTCCTGGAATATTGGAAATAAAAGAAAAGTAAACAAATGGGACCTAATTAAACTAAAAGCTTCTGCACAACAAAGGAAACTATAAGCAAGGTGAAAAGACAGCCTTCAGGATGTGGGAAAATAATAGCAAGTGAAGCAACAGACAAAGAATTAATCTAAAAAATATACAAGCAACTCCTGCAGCTCAATTCCAGAAAAACAAATGACTCAATCCAAAAAGGGGCCAAAGAACTAAATAGATATTTCTCCAAAGAAGACATACAGATGGCTAACAAACACATGAAAAAATGCTCAACATCACTCATTATCAGAGAAATGCAAATCAAAACCACAATACGGTACCATTTCAGGCCTATCAGAATGACTGCTATCCAAAAGTCGACAAGCAATAAATGCTGGAGAGGGTGTGGAGAAAAGGGAACCCTCTTACACTCTTGGTCGGAATGCAAACTAGTACAGCCACTATGGAGAAAACTGTGGAGATTCCTTAAAAAACTGGAAATAGAACTGCCTTATGACCCAGCAATCCCACTGCTGGGCATACACACCAAGGAAACCAGAATTGAAAGAGACACATGTATCCCAATGTTCATCACAGCACTGTTTATAATAACCAGGACATGGAAGCAAACTAGATGTCCATCAGCAGACGAGTGGATAAGAAAGCAATGGTACATATACACAATGGAGTATTACTCAGCCATTAAAAAAATACATTTGAATCAGTTCTAATGAGGTGGATGAAACTGGAGCCTATTTTACAGAGTGAAGTAATCCAGAAAGAAAAACACAGATACAGTATACTAATGCATATATACGGGATTTAGAAAGATGGTAACGATAACCCTATATGAGAGACAGCAAAAGAGACACAGATGTATAGAACAGTCTTTTGAACTCTGTGGGAGAGGGTGAGGGTGGGATAGTTTGCGAGAATGGCATTGAAACATGTATATTATCTTATGTGAAGAGAATCGCCAGTCCAGGTTTGATGCATGATACAGAGTGCTCGGGAGGCTGGTGCACTGGGATGACCCAGAGGGAAGGGATGGGGAGGGAGATGGGAGAGGGGTTCAGGATGGGGAACACATGTACACCTGTGGTGGATTCATGTCAATGTATGGCAAAACCAATACAATATTGTAAAGTAATTAGTCTCCAAAAAATAAATTAATTAATTAATTAAAAAAAGAAATAAACAAGGATTTCAAAATTTTAGCTAACATATTAGTTATTTTTTCTATACATACATAACAAAAGCTGACTTCTGCATCAAGATAAGTAAATGAGAAAAGGCAAAATAAATGATAAATTATGAGATCCTCTAGAAAGGATCTCTATTTATGTATATATAATATATGTTGGTTATTACATATAATAAGTGACAACCTACTTGTTTTCAAGTGGCAGAAGACTCAAGATGAGCAATATTTTATGTCTATTTACCCCAAGGTAGGAAAATAATCAGTTATCAAAAGTGCTAATGTGAAAGTCTTGCTGTATATAAGTATTCTTTGTTTGTTTACAGTCTTTTGAGACTTATTTATACTATTTAATTTTTCCCTTTAAAATACCTCAACTGAATTCTTTACATAAAACTAGATATGTTCAATATCTTTTTACTTAAGGGTAGCATTTATTGCATCCAATTGGTACTGAATGCTTTATTCCATTTTTTTCTTTCATTCATGAAGCAGAAAAGATTGTTCTCATATTAGAGGGGAAAAAATAGTTCTTAAGCAAATTATCTAATGATATATAAATTACATATTTATACATCCAGCTAATTAAAAATGATATGTATATAAAACATTGTACACTTTATAGATAAAACAAAACTCTTAATTGTACAAATATTTTAATTAATAAATTAATAAGGAAAAATTTATTCTTATTAAATCAAACCCAAGTATAAAAAGAAATTCTTCATCTAGAATATACAGAAAATCCTAAATTTGACTGATATTTATACAAGCTGGCTAATGAAGACCAGATAATAATGTATGTACAGACCATAAAAATTCCAAAAAGACATGGCAGTCTAAATTTCTGGGAAAGATAAGAGAGAAATTATTTGGCAGCAATCAGAGAGGCACCAGGCATGAATAAAGCAACCTTGGAAAACGTGTAATACAAATAGCTAAATCAGATGGCATTTTTTTAATGTCCTAGGTTAAAGTTTACATAACCAAAATGAACTGATATATCTTTATCTGAACTTCTAGACTATATGAAATGCACACACACACACACACACACACACACACATATACACACAACTATTTGTGTGTATACACAAGAAATTTAGATGGACCATGTCATTTTGCCATTATATTTTTTTCTATAATCATATTTTTAGTTTGAATGAAATATTCCAATATATTTTCTTAGCAAAAATTATTGTTTGAATTTTCTCTAGTGATTTGGAAGTAAATTTCAGACAATAAAAATTAAGAAATAATTACAATACCTGAAAGGAGTCTGAAGGAAGGTGGAATTTTTCTTTTGGAATTATATATGTTTTTTGTATTTCTCTAATGTTTCTAATTTTGATAAAATTCAAGCTTAATTTGAAATCATTCATTTAAATTAAGGCATCCTACCTCAAGGTAGGAATAAAAGTGTATTTGGTTTCTTGAGGCCAACTAAGAAAAATAACTAAGCTTTTTATGAGCAGGTTTTAAAAGAAGCATACATTTGTCATTGCAAAAAACATTGTTGGCACAAATGTCTAGAAATATAAATGAATATGCTTTATGACTACTTTTGTTTGCAATTTGATCTCTGGTTCCTCTGCCTTTTCTAAAATCAGCTTGAACATCTGGAAGTTCTCAGTTCACATACTGATGAAGCCTAGCTTGGAGAATATTGAGCATTACTTTACTAGCGTATGAGATGAGTGCAATTGTGCAGTAGTTTGAGCATTCTTTGGCATTGCCTTTTTTTGGGATTGGAATGAAAACTGACTTTTTCCAGTCCTGTGGCCACTGCAGAGCTTTCCAAATTTGCTGGCATATTGAGTGCAGCACTTTAACAGCATCATCTTCTAGTATTTGAAATGGTTCATCTGGAATTCCATCACCTCCACTAGCTTTGTTCGAGTGATGCTTCCTGGGGCCCACTTGACTTCACACTCTAGCTGCTATTGGTAAAGAATCCACCTGCCAATGCAGGAGATGCAAAAGATGGTTTTGATCCCTGAGTTGGGAAGTTCCCCTGTAGAAGGAAGTGGCAACCCACTCTAGTACTCTTGCCTGGAAAATTCCATGGATAGAGGAGCCTGGTGGGCTACAGTTGATGGGGTTGCAAAGAGTTGGACACAACTGAGTGAGCACAATATAATATATGATTAATGTCCTACGTACGTAGTTCATAGAGGACTTTGAATCAAAATGAAGCTTATTCCATTTTTATACTTTAGCTCAAATGTCTAAATCAGTTTTCTGAATACATATTAATTATAGTCATGTCATCATAAAAAGCAAATCTCTTGACAATCCTTACATGGATTCACTCTAAAAGTAAAATTATATGTATCATCAAAAATACCAGGCTTGCCACCGGTTAGTTCATCTCTTTTGTTCCTTTTGGCGCACATGGAACATTCCAGATAAATCAGCCCACCAAAATTACAGAGCATCGATATGTTTTTATGGCATATACTGAAACTTTAATTGTATGAGATTAGATTTTATTTCTTAATGCATTGTGCCACTAAACACTCAAAACCACTGATAGAATATCAGTATGCTATTAAAAGCTACAAATGTGGAAGACCACATAATATAGAGCTCTGTGGCTCCAAGAAAATGATATTAACAGACAACAGCTTCTGGAAAGATTTGTATAAGCTTATACATTTCAGAGTTGAAAAGTAGTTGTAATGATATCATTCCAGAAACACTTAGGGACATGTTAGGAAACATTACACCAATTACTTTTACATTCTGTTATGGTCAAAATCTTGGCAACTTTTTTAAGTGTTTAACTAGGGAAATATTTAGAAAAACATCCCTTGACTAAAGTTTATGCATACTGCTACAAAAAAAAAAAGAACAAGAAGACAGAACTTATTAATGTATTTGAAATGATTAGAACTCTAGTTGACTTTGGACACCATAAAAACGATTTTATTGAATATGAGAAAGCTTAGAGTTTAGAAGTGCATTGTTAGAAAAGTGGATAAAAAAATGGATAATTAATATTTAGCATTATATATTATTATTTTCATTCTATTCAAGAATAACTATTTTATAATATTAAAGCGTACAAAATGCTTTACTTACAATATCTAAAGGACATCTGATGCAACTTTCAAATGGCAAATAGCAAAACAGCATTCTTTATTTTTTAAGGAATCATGATCCTAACATATTCTCCATTTTAGCAGACTAGAAAACAATGCTCCATTAATTTTATCAAATTTTTAAGAAAATAAGTTAATCATTTCTTCTTGTAAAGAGAATCCTGTAATTGATTAGCTTGTGAAAAAATTTTCCGATATTTGATATTTTCAGCAAAGTTTTCATCTCTATGATTGTTTTTTTCTCTATTTTACATAAATATATTACTGAAATACATCCATGTCAAAGTTGGAATCCAGACATCATTGTAAACTGCTCTTTTCTTACATATAGTTAGGTACAAATTTTTGACCTAAAACAAATAGACATTTCTTAAGCATGAATGGGTTTATTAGGGGTCATCAGAAAATTGCAATTTGGGGACTGCAAACATGACAATCCATGTGAAAAGCTTTCCCGAGGCAAGAAAAAAGGAATGCTTTTATAGAGGAGAAAGGAAATTAAAAGTTTATAGTAAACAGAATCCATGGTTTTTCACGGACTGAGTTCCTGCCAGGAATAGAGTGTCTTTCTTCTTCCCCTTGGGCTCAGCTATCATCTCAGATCACAAGAGCTTGCTATTCTGGTCTACCAAATCTATTTAATTGAGGATTATTTTTATTTTTTTCAAAATGGGTGACTTATACTTTTGCAAAGAATAGTAGAAAACATTTAAGTGAGTGTTTGAATAGGAATTAAATTTGAATAGAATTTATTTTTTCTTTTCAGAACATTTGAATTTATATTAAGTATATCAAAGCAACGGTTATTGCCTACACACTGAAGTTATCATTTAGATACAGTATTTCTTAAAAAATGTTCCTAGATTCTACCTGCTTGTTTAAGCATTCTTTAGTATTAGTACATTTTGAATTTAGTACATTCAACTAAATTAATGTCTTAGAGCTGAACATAAACTAACCTGATTGTATAATTCATCATGTATCAAATCTTTTATTACTTAAAAATCTCTCTAATCCCTTTCTTGGGTTTCCCTGGTGACTCTGTAGTAAAGCCACAACCCACCTGCCAGTGGAGACCAGGGTTTGATCCCTGGGTCAGGGAAGATCCCCTGTGGTAGGAAATAGCAACCCACTGCAGTATTCTTGTCTGGAAAATCCCATGGACAGAGGAGCCTGGCAGGCTACAATCCATGGAGTCACAAAAGAGTTGGATAAGATTTAGTGACTAAACAACAACAATCTCTTTCTTAACACCTCTACTCACTTATTTCTCTTTTGTTTATGTGGCTGAAAACTTGTTTTGGCATTTGCAACTTGACAAAATTTGAAAATTTTCACTCTTTTACATTTTTCATGGTAGAAAATGTCACTGTTTTATGTATGATTTAGTCACTATGTCATGTCCAACTCTTGAGAACTCATGGGCTGTAGCCTCCTAGGCTCCATTGTCCATGGGATTCTCCAGGCAAGAATACTGGAGTGAGTTGCCATTTCCTTCTCCAGGGGTTTTATATATAGTCACTCTTTAAATTATCTCTATGTATTTAGAGAAAAGCATTCAGATTTGGGTCCAAAAATATGTCATTAATATTTCTGGCATGTGGGTGGATGAAAGCATGAGAGAGACTGTCATTCTCTATTACACATTGGTAGAGCTATTCTAGACAGGTCAACCCATCACGCTTTATATCTAATACTCAAAGCCCAATATTTCAGCAGCAAATGTCATACATTTGATTCACATCTTTAGTTCACTTTACCTCAGCTTTAAACTGAAAAAGACACTCTTTTAAGATAGATTTTTCAAAAGAAATATTAAACCATCATCCAACATCTGAGGTCTTTTCTGTAAAAGTTATAAAATTCTCAGTGAACTTTTTTATAAAGTATGCATTTTTATAAATAAACCAATAATTATATGTGTATTATCCAGTAATTGTTCACTATGTGTCAGGCATTGTTCTAGACAGCCTGAACACATTACTACTTTAACCACTACACTCATGAAAATTATAGTCATCTTTATATAGATAAGAAAACAGTACCTTAACTAACTTTATATAGCTAGTGTATCAGAGTGGGAATTTGAAATCAATTAACACAAGAGAAGACTCTACACATGGACATCACCAGATGGTCAATACCGAAATCAGGTCAATTATATTCTTTGCAGCCAAAGATGGAGAAGCTATATACAGACAGCAAAACAAAGACTGGGAGCTGACTGTGGTTTGGATCATGAACTCCTTATTGCCAAATTTAGACTGAAATTGAAGAAAGTGGAGAAACCCATTAGACAATTCGGGTATGACCTAAAACAAACCCCTTATGACTATGCAATGGAGGTGAGAAATAGGTTTAAGGGACTAGATCTGATAGACAGAGTGCCTGATGAACTATGGATGGAGGTTCATGACACTGTACAGGAGACAGGAATCAAGACCACCCCCAAGAAAAAGAAATGCAAAAAAGCAAAATGGCTGTTTGAGGAAGCCTTACAAATACCTGCGAAAAGAATAGAAGTGAAAAGCAAAGGAGAAAATGAAAGATATACCCATTTGAATGCAGAGTTTCAAAGAGAGATAAGAAAGCCTTTATCAGCAATCAGTGCAAAGAAATAGAGGAAAACAATAGAATGGGAAAAACTAGAGATGGCTTCAAGTAACTAGAGATATCAAGGGACGATGTCATGCAAAGATGGGCTCAATAAAGGACAGAAATGGTAGGGATCTAACAGAAGTAAAAGATATTAAGGAGAGGTGGAAAGAATACACAGAAGAACTGTACAAAAAAGATCTTCATGACCCAGATAACCACAATGGTGTGGTCACTCACATAGAAGGAGACATCCTGGAATGTGAAATCAAGTGGGCATTAGGAAGCATCACTATGAACAAAGCTAGTGGAGGTGATGGAATTTAAGGTGAACTATTTCAAATCCTTAAAGATGTTAAAGTTCTGGATTCAATATGCCAGCAAATTTAGAAAGCTCTGCAGTGTCCACATGACTGGAAAAATTCAGTTTTCATTCCAATCCCAAAGAAAGGTAATGCCAAAAAATGCTCAAACTACTGCACAATTGTACTCATCTCACATGCTAGTAAAATAATGCTCAAAATTCTCTAAGCCAGGCTTCAGCAATACGTGAACCATGAACTTCCAGACGTTCAAGCTGGTTTTAGCAAAGGCAGAGAAACCAGAGATCAAATTGCCAACATCTGCTGGATCATCAAAAAATCAAGAGAGTTACAGAAAAACATCTATTTCTGCTTTATTGACTATGCCAAAGCCTTTGACTGTGTGGATCACAATAAACTGTGGAAAATTCTAAAAGAGATGGGAATACCAGACCACCTGATCTGCCTCTTGAGAAACCTGTATGCAGGTCAGGAAACAACAGTTAGAACTGGACATGGAACAACAGACTGGTTCCAAATAGGAAAAGGAGTATGTCAAGACTGTATATTGTCACCCTGCTTATTTAACTCACATGCAGAGTACGTCATGAGAAACGCTGGCTAGAGGAAGCACAAGCTGGATTCAAGATTGCTGGGAGAAATATCAATAACCTCAGATATTCAGATGACACCACCCTTATGGCAGAAGTGAAGAAGAACTAAAGAGCCTCTTGAAAGTGAAAGAGGAGAGTGAAAAAGTTGGATTAAAGCTCATCATTCCAAAAACTAAGACCATGGCATCTGGTCCCATCACTTCATGGCAAATAGATGGGGAAACAGTGGCCGACTTTATTTTTCTGAGCTCCAAAATTACTGCAGATGGTGATTGAAGCCATGAAATTAAAAGACGCTTACTCCTTGGAAGGAAAGTTATGACCAAACTAGATAGCATATTAAAAAGCAGAGACATTACTTTGTCAACAAAGGTCCATCTAATCAAAGCTATGGTTTTTCCAGTAGTCATGTATGCATGTGAGATTTGGACTATAAAGAAAGCTGAGTGCTGAAGAATTGATGTTTTTGAACTGTTGTATTGGAGAAGACTCTTGAGAGTCCCATGGACTGCAAGGAGATCCAACCAGTCCATCCTAAAGGAAATCAATCCTGAATATTCATTGGAAGGGCTGTTGCTAAAGCTGAAACTCCAATACTTTGGCCACCTGATGCAGAGAACTGACTTATTGGAAAAGACCCTGATGCTGGGAAAGATTGAAGGTGGGAGGAGAAGGGGATGACTGAGGATGAGCTGGTTGGATGGCATAACTGACTCAATGGACATGAGTTTGAGTAAACTCTGGGAGTTGGTGATGGACAGGGAGGCCTGGTGTGCTGTAGTCCATGGGGTTGCAATGAGTCAGACACAAACTGAGGGACTGATCTGAACTGAACTCTCTCTATAACCTCTATACATTCTCTCACTACATATTTCAAGTACTCTAATGATAGAATGCAAATTACCCAGTAATTGTGTTCACATTTTACTTCTAAGATCAAACTCAAAGATGAAGAATAAAGTTCTTATAGTAAACTCTATCTATGATGCTAATGTCACTGTCATCTGATTATTAGATAACATTCACATAGGTCTAAAATTGAATGAATAGCTTTAACGACAGTTTCTAAAGAAGTTGGTTTTCTGTAACAAAATTCTTTATTTTTAGACTTTCTAACAGAGTGCTAAAAAGGAGTATGCCATTTTAATTTATTAATAATTTTTATATGCAATGTGTTAGTGATTAAACTTTCTGATAGCCACCTTAAAATTGAATGTATAGCAGATAGTTCAGTATTAATGCCTGCAATGTAATATGCCTCCTTAATTAGATACCACTATACAGGTGGACATTTTAAAATACACAACATTCAGATTAAATTGGCATGTTTCCAGAAACTGCTGTATGATTTCACTATTAAACCACAGCTTTGTGTGTAACTTTCATTATAGAAACAAGACCCTCAGAAACTATAAAACATAAAGCATATTTTGCCAAATACCCGTTAAGTAAGCAACTATATTTAATTTTTTATCCACAATATTAATGATTTTTCATGGTGTACCAACAGAAACTCTAGAGAACAAAATAGGAATATTGATTTTTAAAATGTTTTTTAATTGTGTGTAAAAATTCTAACCATGCCAATTATGAACAGCATGAAGCTAATTCCCATATGTTTATTTACAAATTTAATTTCACAATGCCAATTAGGTATCATCAAATTCATCTGCACAAAGTTTCATGCAATTTTTAGGTTATAAAATTGTTTTGTAGACCTAGCTTCATTATGCCACCAAAGGCATAAGGGGTAATCACTCTACAACGAACTGCTTTTATTTCATTATTATGTAACAATTAACTTATCCCTTCTGGCTAAAGCTGTCATTTATGATACAGAATAGCAGATTAATTATAGTTTCCAGAAGCGATCACCATGAAATTGTTGGTGATGTCACTCACCATGTGCCCTCCTCTCTGATCCCTCTGAAATATTCATTCATTCCAACAATGACCTAAGCTAAAAAAGAGGAAATTAAAAAAATATATTATTTTTAAAACATACCATTTTCACTGTTTTATGAAGCTCTTCACTGAATTATCTATTGTCTGTAAGATGCCAAGAACAGTCATGTCCTCATACACTCAGATAACCATCTCTGACCATTTTCCTCAATTCTAACATAGCCTAATTCCAAATTCCCATTCTTTTTTGCCACCTCCACAAACATGCACTCTACCACAAATGAGAATGCTCCAGGATTTCTAAAGCTCTCTTAATGTATTAAAATAACCATGCTACTGCTAAGTCACTTCAGTCGTGTCCGACTCGATGCGACCCCAGAGACGGCAGCCCACCAGGCTCCCCCGTCCCTGGGATTCTCCAGGCAAGAACACTGGAGTGGGTTGCCATTTCCTTCTCCAACGCATGAAAGTGAAAAGTGAAAGTGAAGTCGCTCAGTCGTGTCCAACTCTTCGTGACCCCATGGACTGCAGCCTACCAGGCTCCTCCGTCTCTAGCTATTTTAAATTAATGCTTTTGTGAGGCCAAAATATGAATAAACACCAAATATTTATGAAGCAATATATTGGTTAAAGGAACATACTCTGGAGTCAAATCAAGATTTCAGTATCTCCTGTCTATTTACCAACTATACAAATTTATGAAAGTTACTTATTAATTATGTCTTAGTTTTCCATAAAATGGAGCTATTATCTTTACTTCATATCATTGCTAGAAGAAATAAACTCAGTGATATGGATAAAGTACTTGGCATGGTGTTTGGCATATGCTTAATAAATCTTAGTTACTTTGGAAAAGACGGCTTAATATGCTGTTTAAACATGCTTATGATCCTAATAAAAATATTTAAAGAACTTGATTAACATCCTTGGCTACCATTTGACAGGTTTACAGAGGCTAACAAGATTGTGAAAATTAACTTTTTAAACCATTTTTACTGTGAAGATAACTCTTACTAGTAAATCTTATCTTGCTTGATATTATTATGAGAAAATTTATATACTTTCAGTTTTTGAAAGTTGTACACTTTGCAGCAGAAACACTTGAATTGTTCTTGGTAAATATGTGAACTAGTTTAGGAAACTAAATTGAGGCAAAAAAAATTGAGGAATGTAAACTTAGAAGCAAAAATTCAAATGTACATATCCTAGATAGAGTGATTGAAGTCTAAGTGGATATGGAAGCAATGGGTAACAAATCATGATTTTTAAACTTTGCCACATAGGGTGAGAGATCAGTGTAAAATTCTTTCTTCCCTACCAAAAGTCTGAACAGGAAGTCAAATTATATATTTTAAGTATTCAGAGAAATGACTACTAAAGCATAAATGAAAGGCATACTTGCGTGTGCACCCAAATGGACTATCACACTCTAAACTGGACAACCTTGCCCATCCAGTTGCAAGCAGCATTAATTAAAGACAAGCCACATGAAAAGGCTAAAGAAAGAGTAGAAGAGAAGGACTCTAGACCAACTGGTGTTCTTTTAAACTAGAAATTTGCATGCATTACTCTAGTCCATATTTCATGCCCAAATGAGGTCACAAAAGAGATAGAAAATCTATCTCTAGCTTTGGCAGCTATATACCTTGTTAAAATTTTATACTAATGAAAAGATCATTCTGTTTCCTCTACACTTGTCCTAGAAAACCTTTTGTACTTAAACAGGAGGTGACATACTATTATTTAAGATTATTACATAATTAACAAAACAGATCAAACAGAAACATTATACACTAATTTCATGATATTGTTTGTTTACTGAGATAGGAAAGAAAAATGGAAAAGTGAAGAACCACAAAATTTCTGAAAATGGAAAGCAGTTGAAAAATTGCAACTGACTAGCAAAGATGAGAAAGCTGAAATATAAGTGACTATATAAATAAAGACAAAATGAAACAAGACCATATATATTAGAGAATGTTTCTAAAATATACTACTTCATGTGTTGTAGGAAGAAAACAAATTAAATATATTATCATTTCACTGTAACATTTATTTTAACTTTCTCATGTAAGAAAGATACTGTATGGTTTTATAACTTACAACTTTTCAAATTTATTTATCATTCAAATGATTTGTTCCTCATATTTACTTCAAGAATTAGGAACATGAGTTTATTTCTAGTATAGTTTATATCTGTGTATTCCAGAGAGCATCACAAACTTATGACATAGACCCATCTGGATCCACTCAGCTGCCATTGTTTTCTTTTTGATGCTCAAGTTTTCACTACATCACCTCTCTGTACATGATGGTGAGGTAGTTGTATTTAATGAGATCCTGCTACCTGTCAGCAAAATCTTGATTTCTGACAATTGCAAGATATCAGGATCATCTTGAATTCTCCTCTACTAAATAAGGAGCCAACGAATCCTGTATCCTTTCAGTAGAAAGTAGTTTCAGTGTCTTGTTGGAGCAGATTATACTGCTTCTCCTTGTTGCTGAATCTATGGATGATGACACTAGGAAAGAAAGAAATTAAATCTTAGAGCAAGAGTTATCTTAGAAAAATAATTATGAGTAGATAAAAAGTGGCATGCATTTAAGCAGATACTTCCAATCCACATAAAATTATTGCTATCTGGTTTTCATAAAAGTGAAACTGTTAGTCGTTCAGTTTTGTCTCACTTTCTACAATTCCATGGACTGTAGACCACTAGGAACTTCTGTTCATGGAATTCTCCAGGCAATATTACCGGAGTGGGTAGCCATTTCCTTTTCCAGGGGATCTTCCTGGCTCAGGGATCAATCCTGGCTCTCTTGCATTGCAGGCAGATTCTTTATTATCTGAGCCACCAAGTAAGTCCGTGAGATTTATTAATATTTTAAAGTATTCTATTTAATCTTGCTATATCATGATAAATGCTATTATAACAAACTACAAATTAAAGTTACATTTTCCCTCAAGTTTAGTACTCTCCATAACATTGATCACTTTCTGATTCCTGTAATGGGTACCCTAAAATGATTTTGAAATATCCAAATTTTCATGGCCCCATGCATCAGTAGTAGTTGATCACTTACTGAGGGAGAAAAAGAAAAAAAAAAAGATTCTCCCCCAAAGAAAACACTAAATAAAACACAAGCATAGCAATACATAGTCTTTCAGATAACCTTTATACTATTCAATGGCAATGATGATAAAGTAGTCGAGAGACACATGTGGCTGTAGGGATTTATTTCAAATTGGCCTTTAACTTTACAGTGGTAAAATTATTTTTCTTCCATCACAAATATCTCAAAATGGAAACCAAACTTCTAAAGGTATTTAAATAAATAAAGGTAGATATTCAAGAATCAAAAATCATGTTAGCATCAGCCCTTCAGTTGAAAAGGATAAATTTTAAAAAATCACCTTGTGGTGGATTCATGTTGATGTATGTCAGAACCACAGATGAATGGATAAGAAAGCTGTGGTACATATACACAATGGAGTATTACTCAGCCATTAAAAAGAATACATTTGAATCAGTTCTAATGAGGTGGATGAAACTGGAGCCTATTATACAGAGTGAAGTAAGCCAGAAGGAAAAACATAAATACAGTATTCTAACGCATATATATGGAATTTAGAAAGATGGTAACAATAACCCTGTGTATGAGACAGCAAAAGAGACACTGATGTATAGAACAGTCTTATGGACTCTGTGGGAGAGGGAGAGGGTGGGAAGATTTGGGAGAATGACATTGTAACATGTAAAATATCATGTAAGAAACGAGTTGCCAGTCCAGGTTCGATGCACGATACTGGATGCTTGGGGCTGGTGCACTGGGACGACCCAGAGGGATGGTATGGGGAGGGAGGAGGGAGGAGGGTTCAGGATGGGGAACACATGTATACCTGTGGTGGATTCATTTTGATGTTTGGCAAAACTAATACAATTATGTAAAGTTTAAAAATAAAATAAAATTAAAACCAAAAAAAAAAAAAATAAAATTAAAAAAAAAACACTTTGTGTACTGTTTCCAGAAGAAATCAATTTATCAACATGCAAATATTTGGATAATAATAATTCCACGGTAGTGTTATTCTCACTTAAATCTTGATATAAGTCAATGCTTAAGGAATTTCCAGACTTGGTGTGTCATGAGATGATTTTATTATCACATAAAAGAGATATGGAAATTTAGAAAAATTTTATGCAAATATATTTTGGTTTTAAAGTACCTTATGCCTGTACCAATTTTGCCTTTTACAGTTAATGCCATTTTCTTGTAGGTTTCTTGGTAATAGAGTGTGCTTTGCTATATTAAGTTGGCATAGAACATTGGCTCACCAATTTGCTGATTAGATTAGCATGGTGATTTTCTTTGATAAATATATAATAACCAAAGATAAGTAGATAATTATAAGAAAATTTTAATATTGAAATAATGAAATCAAAATACAAAAAAAACCTGATGTTGTAAAAGATTGAGGCCAAGATGAGAAGGGGGCAACAGAGGAGCAGACTAAATAGACATGAGTTTGAGTAAACTCTGGAAGATGGTGAAGGACAGGCAAACCAGGCAGGTTTCAGTTCATGGGGTCACAAAGAGGCAGGCACAAGTTAGTAAATGAACAACAACAACTTCCATAATATATTTGTATAATCAGATCAGATCAGTCCTCAGTCGTGTCCGACTCTTTGTGGCCCCATGAATCGAAGCACGCCAGGCCTCCCTGTCCATCACCAACTCCTGGAGTTCACACAGACTCACGTCCATCGAGTCAGTGATGTCATCCAGCCATCTCATGCTCTGTTGTCCCCTTCTCCTCCTGCCCCCAATCCCTCCCAGCATCAGAGTCTTTTCCAATGAGTCAACTCTTCGCATGAGGTGGCCAAAGTACTGGAGTTTCAGCTTTAGCATCATTTCTTCCAAAGAACACCCAGGGCTGATCTCCTTTAGAATGGACTGGTTGGATCTCCTTGCAGTCCAAGGGATTCTCAAGAGTCTTCTCCAACACCACAGTTCAAAAGCATCAATTCTTTGGCGCTCAGCTTTCTTCACAGTCCAACTCTCACATCCATACATGACCACTGGAAAAACCATAGCCTTGACTAGATGGACCTTTGTTGGCAAAGTAATGTCTCTGCTTTTGAATACGCTGTCTAGGTTGGTCATAACTTTCCTTCCAAGGAGTAAGCATCTTTTAATTTCATGGCTGCAATCACCATCTGCAGTTATTTTGGAGTCCCCCAAAAGAAAGTCTGACACTGTTTCCACTGTTTCCCCATCTATTTGCCATGAAGTGATGTGACCAGATGCCATGATCTTAGTTTTCTAAATGTTGAGCTTTAAGCCAACTTTTTCACTCTCCTCTTTCACTTTCAAGAAGAGAGGCTGTTTAGTTCTTCTTCTCTTTCTGCCATAAGGGTGGTGTCATCTGAAATATATGAGATTATTGATGTTTCTCCTGGTAAACTTGATTCCAGCTTGTGCTTCTTCCCGCCAAGCGTTTCTCATGATGTACTTTGCATATAAGTTAAATAAGCAGGGTGACAATATACAGCCTTGATGTACTCTTTTTCCTACTTGGAACGAGTCTGTTGTTCCATGTCCAGCTCTAACTGTTGCTTCCTGACCTGCATACAGGTTTCTCAAGGGGCAGGTCAGGCCGTCTGGTATTCCCATCTCTTTCAGAAATGTATGGATGTGAGAGTTGGACTATAGAGCAACCTGAGTGCCAAAGAATTGATGTTTTGATCTGTGGTGTTGGAGAAGACCCTTGAGAGTCTCTTGGACTGCAAGGAGATCCAAACAATCCATTTTAAAGGAGATCGGTCCTGGGTGATCTTTGGAAGGACTGATGTTGAAGCTGAAAGTCCATCAGGTTTGGCCACCTGATGAGAAGCTCTGACTCATTTGAAAAGACCCTGATGCTGGGAAAGATGGAGGGCAGGAAGAGAAGGGGACGACAGAGGATAAGATGGTTGAATGGCATCATTGACTCAATGGACATGGGTTTGAGTGAACTCCGGGAGTTTGTGATGTACAGAGAGGTCTGGCATGCTGTGGTTCATGGGGTCGCAAAGAGTCAGACACAACTGAGCAACTGAACTGAACTGAACTGAGGCTTTTCTACATTTCTTTGATAATGAACCTTCAAATATAAATGTTGTTTGTAGAAAAGTAAAAGAAGGCATACTGTGATTTTTGCCCCTTTTCTAAGTAAGTTGTCTTTTCAAAAGCATTAATAAATAAAGGAAATTACATTTGCTTTTAATAATTCCATAGAAGTCTTCTTTAAGCCTGAAATTTGGGAACATACCCTGCACTCTATTCTTTATCTATGTTGCTGTTTTCATAAATTAATAATGAACATATGATCCCTGGTTCACCAAGTGGTTTAGAATATAAACCTTGTGATTTGATTTTGATCCATGCCTTAGGTAAGTGCTATTGGATTCCTTGAATTATAAACATTTCAAAACATCACATATTTATCTGTTATAAAAAAGAAAAGAACTCTGTCCCTATTTTAATAGGAAAGCCATGCATATTAATTAATCATAGTAGTCTATAATATCCATTTGCAAATCAAAAACATGTGAAATACTTTCTGTCATCATATTAAAAGTGTTTATTATCACATTATTAACATAATACTATGATTTATGTATACTAATATAATGCCATACTTGCTAATTTACTTAAAACTAAAATATCACTTTAAGTACAAAATATTTTGTATAATAATCTTTCAAACACTGGGAGTTTCAAAGGATTTATTTGACGTAGGATATGGCATCAAACAATCTAGAATGTTTTCTAAGTAATTTGATTATAATTAGGGCAACATACTATTATTGGAATATGGAATTACAAGATATAGAGAAGGGTAATTGGAAGGACTGATGCTAAAGCTGAAACTCCAATACTTTGGCCACCTCATGTGAAGAGTTGACTCATTGGAAAAACCCTGATGCTGGGAGGGATTGGGAGCAGAAGGAGAAGGGGAGAACAGAGGATGAGATGGCCTCATGGCATCACTAACTCAATGGACATGACTTTGAGTGAACTCCGGGAGTTGGTGATGGACAGGGAGGCCTGGAGTGCTGCAATTCATAGGGTTGCAAAGAGTCGGACAGGACTGAGCGACTGAACTGAACTAAACTGAACAGAACTGAAGATTAAAATTAACCTTAATAATAAAGAAATGTAGACATGTGCTGAATCTTGAAATAGATGTAAAATTTGAAGCTGTAGAGATGCAAGGAGAGAAAAATTTGAGAGAATAGGCACAAAAGATACAGTATAGTGAAAAAGTACCTCCCTGAGTCTAAATGAATAAAATGCAATAATGAATATTGAAAAAGTGATTTTTTTAATACCCATATGCTTATAACCTTGTAAAAGTAGCACAAAACTGATTATTAATGAGAAATTGTAAAGGCTATATTAATAGTATTTATTTTACTTGTAAGGCAATTAATTATCACTGGTGATTAAGGTTTAGACAATTAAACCAAATCTAACTTATATTCACTTAATTAATACTAATGACAACTATTTACTTCTTCTTAAACATGTTTTAAACATGCATATTGTAGGCTAGTGGAGTGGACCTAAATTAGGCAGTAGGGGTGCAAAGATGAATATTGTGCATGATGCCAAGTTACCTCAATCGTGCCTGACTCGTTGTAACCCCATGGACTGTAGCCCATTAGGCTTCTCTGTTCATGGATTCCCCAGGAAAGAATCCTGGACTGGATTAACATTCCCTTCCCCAGGGATCTTCCTGATCCAGGGATCAAACCCACATCTCTTGTGGCTCTTGCATTGCAGACAGATTCTTTACCACTGAACTATGGGAGAAGTTGAAAGCTTATTGCTGCTACTAAGTCGCTTCAGTCGTGTCCGACTCTGTGCGACCCCATAGAAGGCAGCCCACGAGGCTCCCCCGTCCTGGGATTCTCCAGGCAAGAACACTGGAGTGGGTTGCCATTTCCTTCTTCAATGCATGAAAGTGAAAAGTGAAAGTGAATTTGCTCAGTCGTGTCCGACTCTTTGCGATTCCATGGACTGCAGCCTACCAGGCTCCTCCATCCATGGGATTTTCCAGGCAAGAGTACTGGAGTGGGGTGCCATTGCCTTCTCCTCAAAGCATATTACCCATCATCAAATAGTCTACATATTCTGTTACTCTGTTAAGAAAGGCACTTACATAAAAATGTACATTACAAAAATATATAGTGCTTTCAGAGGCAGAAAAAGAGGCTGAATCATGAGGAGAATGATAGTTGCATGATTCCAAAATGTCTCCAACCACTTCAAACAATCTATTGCAAAGGTAAATAAAACAGTAACAGTATGGTGGAGAAACTGAAAATATTTTAATATTGCTTATCAAAACTAACAGAGATGTATCATGTTTCCCAGTATAGTCTGGAATATCATCCCCCACATTAGAGAAGAAATAAAAAGAGGCTGAATAAAGAACCCAAAAATAGATAGGCAGAAAAGATGTGTTTTTATTTGACTTTAACTAAAAGTTACAACTTAAGTTTGAGTATCTCCAAATCTGTGTTATTTACTACTGGCAGGCAAGAAAATGAGATTTCCCTTTTACCTAGAATTCTGTAATATTTTTGGCAGCATTTTATTTCTCATGCTTACTAAATTTTAACTTCAAGAATTATAGTGTCCCTTACTTTCCATTTATCAATCCTTCACATTGAGAGAAATCAGGGCCCAATATTCTTGACTTGTCACACCTGGATGCTAGATATAGGAAATGAATCTCCCATCTCTTGCCTGAACATGTCTGGAATTTAACCTCTTACAATACAGTCACCACCATTTCTCATGCCCTTTAGCAATTCTATGTTGCAGAGGTTAAATTCTAGACAAGTATACCATAAATTTTATGTATAGAGTAGTATTTTTAAGAATAAAAGATATATGAAATATGGACATTTTCAGTTAAAATTCAAATTTGTCAGTAGATTCTCATAGAAATAATTCAGCTTTTTTGAAATAAATATTTATAGAGACACATATGAGTTAATCTATCATTATACAGCTGGAAGTAGGCAATATTAAAATTTAATATTTCCTAATTATATTCTGATTGAATTTTCCTTGTATAAAGACTTTCTTAGCTAACTAAGAAACTGATCAGTTTCTATTAAGAAACTGATCTTAATACTATCTTTAGAATTATGAATTAATGTTTTATTCACACCAAAATGCTTGACAGTTTCCTAGAATTCTGTGAATTCAACTAATTACTATTTGGATTCCCCATTTTTGATACCAACCTGTTGTTGCCTTATCTATATTCTATATGCCAATTAATTATATCCATTCATCCAATTATTAGCATAGAACCATAGGTATTATAATCCTTGACTCTTTCCATAAATCCTCTCTGAAAGCTTACCAAGAACTAGTTCCTACAGATTCTACCTCTAGGATATGATCACTTATGGTGGATTCATAATCTCTAAAAAAGATTTAGCTTCAGAATCAGGGACTAGGCCTGATCACTCAGAGCTTTTGTGTGGCAGAAGTTATATTACAGTGAAAAGGAAGAGAGAAAGATTCTGACATAAACATCAGAAGAGGAAGGCAAGTGCCCCTACTGGGTAGTTTATCAAGGCTTCTATACTTTCACAAGATCCACTCTCACAGTTCAGTTCAGTTCAGTTGCTCAGTCATGTCCAACTCTTGGCGAGTCCATGGACAACAGAACGCCAGGCATCCCTGTCCATCACCAACTCCCAGAGATTACTCAAACTCATATCCATTGATTGCTGATGCCATGCAACCATCTCGTCCTCTTTCGTCCCTTTCTCCTCCTGCCTTCAATCTTTTCCAGCATCAGGGTATTTTCTAATGAGGCAGATCTTCACACCAGGTGGCCAAAGTATCGGAGTTTCAGTTTCAAATCAGTCTTTCCAATGAACGTTCAGGACTGATCTCCTTTAGGATGGACTGGTTGGATCTCCTTGCAGTCCAAGGGACTCTCAAGAGTCTTCTCCAATACAACAGTTCAAAAGCATCAATTCTTCAGCACTTAGTTTTCTTTATAGTCCAACTCTCACATCCATACATGACCACTGGAAAAACAATAGCCTTGACAAGATGGAACTTTGTTGGCAAAGAAATGTCTCTGCTTTTCAATATGTTGTCTAGGTTGGTTATAACTTTTCTTCCAAGGAATAAGCATCTTTTTATTTCATGGCTGCAGTCACCATTTGCCTTGATTTTGGAGCCCAGAAAAATAAAGTCTACCAATGTTTCCACTGTTTCTCCATCTATTTGCCGTGAGGTAATGGGACCAGATTCAATGATTTTAGTTTTCTGAATGTTGAGCTTTAAGCCAATTTTTTAACTCTCTTCTTCCACTTTCATCAAAAGGTCCTTTAGTTCTTCTTCACTTTCTGCCATAAGGGTGGTGTCATCTGCATATCTGAGGTTATTGATATTTCTCCCAGCAATCTTGATTCCAGCTTGTGTTTCTTCCAGCCCAGCGTTTCTCATAATGTACTCTGCATATAAGTTAAATAAGCATGGTGACAATATACAGCTTTGAGGTACTTCTTTTTGTATTTGGAACAAGTCTGTTGTTCCATGTCCAGTTCTAACTGTTGCTTCCTGACCTGCATACAGGTTTCTCAAGGGGCAGGTCAGGTGGTCTGGTATCCCCATCTCTTTCAGAATTTTCCACAGTTTATTGTGATTCACACAGTCAAATGCTTGGACATAGTCAATAAAGCAGAAATAGATGTTTTTCTGGACTCTGTTGCCTTTTTGATGATCCAACAGATGTTGGCAATTTGATCTCTGGTTCCTCTGCCTTTTCTAAAACCAGCTTGAACATCTAGAAATTCACAGTTTAAGTATTGCTGAAGGCTGGCTTGGAGAATTTTGAACATTAATTTACTAGTGTGTGGGATGAATGCAATTGTGCGGTAGTTTCAGCATTCTTTGCCATTGCCTTTATTAGGGAGTGGAGTGAAAATTGACCTATTCCTGTTCTGTGGCCCCTGCTGAAAATTTTCCAAATTTGCTGGCATATTGAATGCAGCACTTTCACAGCATCATCTTTCAGGATTTGAACTAGCTCAAGGCAATGGCACCCCCCCTAGTACTCTTGCCTGGAAAGTCCCATGGATGGAGGAGCCTGGAAGGCTGCAGTCCATGGGGTTGCTGAGGGTCGGACACGACTGAGCGACTTCACTTTCACTTTTCACTTTCATGCATTGGAGAAGGAAATGGCAACCCACTCCAGTGTTCTTGTCTGAAGAATCCCAGGGACGGGGGATCCTGGTGGGCTGCTGTCTATTGGATCACACACAGTCGGACACTACTGACGTGACTTAGCAGCAGCAGCAGCAGCAACTGGAATTCCATCACCTCCATTAGCTTTGTTCATAGTGATGCTTCCTAAGGCCCACTTGACTTCATTTTCCAGGATGTCTGGCTCTAGGTGAGTGATCATACTATCATGATTATCTGCATTGTGAAGATCTTTTTTGTACAGTTTCTCTGTGTATTTTTGCCACCTCTTCCTAATATCTTCTGCTTTTCTTAGGTCCATACCATTTCTTTCCTTTATTGAGCCCATGTTTCCATAAAATGTTCTCTTGATATCTCTAATTTTCTTGAAGAGATCTCTAGTCTTTCTCATTCTATTGTTTTCCTCTATTACTTTGCACCAATCATTGAGGAAAGCTTTTTTTTTTTTTTCTTATCTCTCCTTGAATTCGAATGGGTATATCTTTCATTTTCTCCTTTGCTTTTGCTTCTTTTCTTTTCTCAGCTATTTGTAAGGCCTCCTCTGACAACCATTTTACCTTTTTGCATTTATTTTTCTTGGGAGTGATCTTGGTCACTGCTTCCTTTACAATGTCATGTCCATCTTAAGTCTATTTCCCACTTCCACTGTATAATCATAACGGATTTGATTTAGGTCATAACTGAAAGGTCTAGTGGTTTTCCTTATTTTTTTCAATTTAAGTCTGAATTTGGCAATAAGGAGTTCATAATCTGAGCCACAGTCAGCTCCCAGTCTTGTTTTGCTGACTGTATAGAGCCTCTCCATCTTTGGTTGCAAAGAATATAATCAATCTGATTTCAATGTTGGCCATCTGGTGATGTCCATGTGTAGAGTTTTCTCTTGTAATGTTGTTAGAGGGTGTTTGCTATGACCAGTGCATTCTCTTGGCAGAACTCTATTAGCCTTTGCTGTGCTTCGTTCTGTACTCCAAGGCCAAATTTGCCTATTACTCCAGATGTTTCTTGACTTCCTACTTTTGCATTCCAGTCCCCTATATTGAAAAGGGCATATTTTTTGGATGTTAATTCTAGAAGGTCTTGTAGGTCTTCATAGAACTGTTCAATTTCAGCTTCTTCAGTATTATTGGTCGGGACATAGACTTGGGTTACTGTTATATTGAATGGTTTGCCTTGGAAATGAACAGAGATCATTCTGTCGTTTTTGAGACTATATCCAAGTACTGCGTTTCAGAATCTTTTGTTGACTATGATGGTTACTACATTTCTTTTGAGGGATTCTTGCCAACAGTAGTAGATATAATGGTCATCTGAGTTAAATTCACCCATGCCAGTCTTGTTTAGTTCACTGATTCCTAAAATGTTGACGTTCACTCTTGCCATCTCCTGTTTGATCACTTCCAGTTTGCCTTGATTCATGGACCCGACATTCCAGGTTCCTATGCACTATTGCCCTTTACAGCATCGGACCTTGCTTCTATTACCAGTCACATCCACAACTGGGTGTTGTTTTTTGTTTGGCTCTGTCTCTTCATTCTTTCTAGAGTTATTTCTCCACTGATCTCCAGTAGCATATTGGGCACCTACCAAGTGCCCCTACTGGTTAGTCTTATCAATGCCTTATATACTTTCACCAGATCCACTCCCACCACATACCTCTTAATATAACAAGATTAGTCAGAAGGTTGTTGTTAAGAAGGATAAAAAATGTTCAAATACATTGTTGTATAATCATTAGTACAGAGATTAAAGAAAAACATATCCTTGAGCAAGATGAATTGTTCTGTTGTGTAATCATTAGCTCTGAGCTTAAAGAAATTTAGTCTTAAAGATTGCTGTCATAACAACTCAGAGTTTAAGAAAAAATGTCTTCTGTGACTGAGACAAAGCAATGTAGGAAAAAAAAAAAAGAAAGAAAGAAACTTTATCCCTTTTTCCTCCTCTAGAGCCCTGGACCCCTTGCCTCTTCTCAAGAGTCTTGGACCCCTTTCTCCTCCTTAAAGACCCTGGACTTCTTATCAACCTACCTAATAATTAACTCTCTCAACTATATAAATTTATTTTTTTTTTCCAGTTGCTATTACCTTATTTGGGATTCCCTGGTGGCTCAGACAGTAAAGCATCTGTCTGCAATGCAGGAGACTCGGGTTCGATCCCTGGGTGGGAAGATCCTCTGGAGTAGGAAATGGCAGCCCAGTCCAGTATTCTTGCCAGGAAAATCCCATGGACGGTGGAGCCTGGTAGGCTACTGTCCATGGGGTCGCAAAAAGTTGGACATGACTGAGCGACTTCACTTTCACTTTCATTACCTTATTTAGGTAAGCACCTCTGTGTCCATTTCTTATATTGTTGCAAATACGAAGTCTGTAATTGGAAGAAGAGAGTTTATAGTTAACTTCTATATAGGCTTTTCCTCTAAATTCAGCAGCTTTTGATTATTGGACCCTTGGTCAATCCTAACAACAAAGATTCAAAGAATTTATAGGAGTACACCCATAGTGAACTCAACACAAAGTGTATACCCACACTTGACTATTTTTTATAATACATACTCAACAGCCAGAATGGAGCAGATGAAGTTACTCTAGATTACCGGAGATCATTAATTCTAAAATTGCAATATTTAAAATTTTAAGCAATCTTACAAATGAAGGTTTCTCTGACTCATGTGATCCTTATCCATTTAGCTCATTTTTGATGATTGTATTCCAAATATAATCCCTGATGATTTGTTGTCATAAAAATCTGAGTTGCTATCTTGAAAACTTCATCAAAAATAAGTAACCCTCACACTAAGTGAAGCTCTTTCTGCTTTGTGAATTAACAAATTTTGATAAAGAACCACACTTATTGGTCAAGAAGGGAGGATGATATACTAATATTTGCATTTGATCACATCATGTATTATTTTTAAAAATCCTTCACTACCTCCCTAATGTTATCATAATAAACTCTGAACACTACAAGGCTTCTTGCAAGAATTTCATGATGTGGTCTATTCTGATTTCTCCAATATCACCTCTTGAATCAGTAGCACATAAATTCAGAAATCCTTCTCTTAGGAAATATTTTATAAGTGATTCATCACTCCTCTGAACTATAGTATCACTTTCTAACAGTGTCATGTAAGTTCTTGCCTGTGTATGTATGCGTGTCTGTTATCACACTTTGTTCTACTCTTTAACATACTGTAAGCTCCTTAGAAAGACAAAAGTTTCTGTTTTTGCAAATTATTGTAAACCTACCTTGCACAGAATAGATATTAATTAGGAAAGTATAAAGTAAACAAAATATCATGCAGTATTTGAAATTCACTTTAGACTTTTTCCAATGATTACTATTGCTTAATAGATAGAATTATAAGGAAGGGAGAATCAAAAGAGAAATATGCAAAAGAGACTAATTAGTAGATACTTTCCTCATAAAAGACTGAAAAATAAAGAATCCCATTATCACTGATTTTTTTTCCCAGTTGTAAATTTAGATGTCAGAATAAGATATAGACAATTCATTTAGTTTCTATTACTCATACTTGACAAAATCCCCAAATTCCATGGACAGAGGAGCCTGACAGGCTACAGCCCATGGGGTCACAAAGAGTCAGGCATAATTGAACATATACAACACACACATATACACACACATACACACACACACTAGTAGAAAACAAGAAAACAGGGGGAAACCATTATTTTTATGTCTCAGTAGTGTATAAAGAGATTTAAAGTATGTTGTTCAGCTTTCATTTTTGCTCTAGTGCAAACACTTAAGCTAGCTTTATCTGTAAAATTGCCCATTATTAACAGAATTCTCCACAGATGACCAGGTACATTTATTTTCAATTGTCACAGAGAATCTAGATCTTACTTTAGATTTTCAATTTTTTTTGTTGTTGTTATGAAAACTTTAATTTTGCCTTTTTTGACACAGGCTAACTGTAAATTTCTCTTATTTAATATAATTATGATGACAAATATAAATTATTTGTCATCAAATTATTGATGACTAGTGTTCAGATTTCTAACTGAGCTCACTTTCAAGGCAACTGAGGTCCTGTACTCTTTGCAGAGAGAATAGAAATTACAGAAAAATACTAGATTGTGTAATACTTTTAAGAATGATATACTGAAAAGTTTGTCACTAGATGCTCATAGATAAAATTCAACTATTTAAAAAGTACTAATAAACACATGAGTGAATCTATTTAGCACTCTTGTTTCTACAATTATAGCATACAAAATTTTTATCATAGTCACTCCTACCCTTTTATTGGTATACTCAAAATTTCTTATTTTCTAGCTTGTAATGAATAAGAAACAGCAATATTTTGATCTACTTATTAGAACAAGGATATTTCAATGTATATGTAGCTATTATAATTCATCAAATAATACTATTTGGTATATTTAGTGGTTTTCCCAGGTGGTGCTAGTGGTAAAGAACTCACCTGTCAATATGGAGATGTAAAAGACGAAGGTTTGATCCTTGCGTCAGGGAGATCACTTGGAGAAGGGCATAGTAACCCTCTCCAGTATTCATGCCTGGAGAAGACCATGGAGAAAGGAGCCTGACAGGCTACAATCCAAAGGGCCACTCAGAGTCGATTAGAAGAAAGATATTTTCAATGTGAAATAAAATGGACAGGAGTGGGCAAATTTAATTTAGATGACTATTATATCTACTACTTTGGGGAAGAATCCCTTAGAAGAAATGGCATAGCCCTCAGAGTAAACAAAAGACTCTGAAATGCAGCACTTGGGTGCAATCTCAAACATGAAAGAATATTCTTGGTTCATTTCCAAGGCAAATCATTCAATATCACAGTAATCCAACTACTACACCAAAGAAGCTGAAGGTGAATGGTTCTATGAAGAACTACAAGACCTTATAGAACTAATACCCAAAAAGATGTCCTTTTCATCATAGAGGACTGGAATGCAAAAGTAGGAAGGCAAGAAATGCTTGGAGTTAACAGGCAAGCTTGGCCTTGGAGTACAAAATGAAGCGGGCAAAGACTAATAATTTTGCCATGAGAATGCTCTGGTCATAGAAAATACCATTTCCAACAACACAAGAGATGACTCTACACAAGGAGTTCACCAAATGGTAAATATCTAAATCAGAATGATTATGTTCTTTGCAACCAAAGATAGAAAAGCTCTATATAATCAATAAAAACGAGACCAGGAGATGACTGTGGCTCAGATAATGAACTCCTTATTGCAAAATTCAGACTTAACTTGAAGAAAGTAGGGAAAACAACTAAACCATTTATATATGACCTAAATTAAATCCCTCACGACTATATAGTGGAAGTGACAGATAGATTCACAGGTTTAGATGTGATAGACAGAGTGCCTTATAACTATGAACAGAGGTTCAAAACATTGTACTGGAGGCAGTGATCAAAACCATATGTAAAAATGCAATGCAAAAAGGTTGTCTGAGGATGACTTACAAATAGCTGAGAAGAAAAGAGAAGCAAAAGGCAAAGAAGATAAGGAAAGATATATCCACCTGAAAGCAGAATTCCAAAGAATAGCAAAGAGATTAGAAAGTTTTCCTAAGTGAACTATGCCAAGAAAAGAGGAAAACAATAGAATGGGGAAAACTAAAGATTTCTTAAAGAACATTAAAGATATCAAAGGGATACTTCATGAACAATAGGGACAAAAATGGACAGAAACAGTATGGACCTAACAGAAGCAGAAGACATTAAGAAGAGGTGGAAAGAAAACATAGACGAACTATACAAAAAAGGTCTTCATGACCCAGATAACCATGATGGAGTGATCACTCACCTAGAGCCAGACCTCTTGGAATGCAAAGTCAAGTGGGCCTTAAGAAGCAACACTATGAAAAAAGCTAGTGGAGGTGATGGAATTCCAGCTGAGCTATTTCAAATCCTAAAATATGATGCTGTCAAAGTGCTGCACTAAGTATGCCAGCAAATTTGGAAACCTCAGCAGTGACCACAGTGCTGGAAAAAGTCAGTTTTCATTCCAATCACAAAGAAGGACAATGACAAAGAATGTTCAAACTACCACAGAATTAGACTCATTTTACATCCTGGTAAAGTTATGCTCAAAATCCTTTAACCTAGGCTTTGACAGTATGTGAACTGAGAATGTCCAGAAGTTCAAGCTGGATTTACAAAAGGCAGAGGAAACAGATCAAATTGCCAACATCCATCAGATCCTAGAAAAAGCTAGAGGACTCCAGAAAAAAATATCTGCTACATTAAATATGCTAAAGCCTTTGACCTTGTGGACCACAACAAACTGGAAAATTCTTCAAGACCACCTTATCAGACCACCTTACCTGCTTCCTGTGATACCTATATGTAGGTCAAGAAGCAACATTAGAACATTAGGACATGGAACAGTGGGCTGGTTCCAAATTGGGAAAGGAGTACGTAAAGGCTGTAAGTTGTCACCCTGCTTATTTATCTTATATGCAGAGTACATCACATGAAATGCCAGGCTGGATGAAGCACAAGCTGGAATCGAGATTATCAGGAGAAATATTAATAACCTCAGATAGGCAGATAACACCATCCTTATGGCAACAAGTTAAGAGGAATAAACAAGATTTTTGATGAAGATGAAACAGGGGAGTGAAAAAGCTGGCTTAAAACTCAACATTCAAAAAACTAAGATTATGATATCTGATCCCATTGCTTCATGGCAAATAAACAATGGAAATACTGTGACTTTATTTTCGTGGGTTCCAAAATTATTGTGGACCATGACTGCAGCCATGAAATTAAAAGATGCTTGCTCCTTGGAAGAAAAACAAAGACAAACCTAGACAGTGTATTAAAATGCAGAGACATTATTTGCCGACAAAGATCCATCTAGTCAAACCTATGGTTTTTCCAGTAGTCATATACAGATGAGAGAGTTGGACAATAAAAAAGGCTGAGCACTGAAGAATCGATGCTTTTGAACTGTAGTGCTGGAGAAGACTCTTAAGTTTCCCTTGGACATCAAGGAGATGAAATGCAGTCAATCCAAAAGTAAATCCAACCTGAATATTCATTAGAAGGGCTGATGCTGAAGCTGATGCTCCAATACTCCAAGGCAGATGATGTGAAGATCCGACTCCCTGGAAAAGACCCTGATGTTGGGAATCATTGAAGGCAGGAGGAGAAGTGGATGAAGGAGGATGTGATGGTAGGATGGCATCACCATCTTAATGGACATGAGTTTAAGTAAACTCCAGGAGATGGTGAAGGACAGGATAGCTTTTCATGCTGCAGTCCATGGGGTCACAAAGAGCTGGAAATGTATAAATAGTTATTATAATTTATCAAATATATGCTATTTGATATATGTAGTTGCACATCACTAAAGTAAAATAAAATGGGCATATATGTAAATGCTTGCAAACATAGAATAGTGTAAGCACAAAATAGGTAGACAATGAATATATTTTGAATAAGTGAACACTCAACCAAACGATTGCTTTCTACAATGTACTCAGAAAGTGTATTTTTTCCTCAATACTATGATCCATATCTCAAAATCTCATGTTAAAAGAAATTGAAATTATAATTTTTAACATCACTGTAGCATGAGAATAGTTGCAAGTCAAGTCTCTATTGATGCAAGTAGTGTTCTCATTATCATGCATCAATAAAAGGCAATACATTTTTGACTTGAATAATAAGAATTCTCACATTTAATCTATCAATACCATTTGCTTTCAAGGATAACCTGAGTAATTCCTGATCTCAAACTGCCTTCCAAATCATCAGAAACAGGATAAACTAAAAATTTAGTTTTAATGTCATTATTTTATTAATTGATTTATTTTTGCAATACTGTCATTTGTTCAAGATGTTTGGCTCTTTACCACCTGCATTTTTATCTACAAAGCTATGTGTTTCTAAACATGTATGTACTGGGTTGGCCAAAAAATTAGGGGTAGGGGTTTTTTGTAAGATGTGGAAGGAAATCCCAATTGCTTTTATGAAATACTTTCTTGCTACTGTGAAAAGGTTGATATTAAGACCATAAAAATTCTAGATATTATTCATATTGATAGAGTCTGAAAAATGCATCTTAGTATGATTTGAAAGTTATTGCAGTTCAGTTCAGTACAGTCGCTCCAACTATTTGCGATCCTATGGACTGCAGCATACCAGTTTTCCCTGTCCATAGCCATCACAAGGAGCTTATTCAAATTCATGTCCATGGAATCAGTGATGCCACTCAACCATTTCATCTTCTGTCACCCCCTTCTCCTCCTGCTTTCAAACTTTCCCAGCATCAGGATATTTTCCAATGAGTCAGTTCTTCGCATCAGGTGGCCAAAGTATTGGAGTTTCAGCTTTAGCATTAGTCCTTCCAATGAATACTCAGGACTGATTTCCTTTACAATTGACCAGCTTGATCTCCTTGTAGACCAAGGGACTCTCAAGAATCTTCTCCAACACTACAGTTGAAAAGCATCAATTCTTTGGCACTCAGCCTTCTTTATGCTCCAACTCTTACATTCATACATGACTACTGGAAAAAACATAGCTTTAAATAGATAGACTTTGTTGGCAAAGAACTGTCTCTGCTTTGTAATGTGCTGTCTAGGTTGGTCATAGCAGTGGTTCCAAGAAGCAAGCATCTTTTAATTTCATGGCTGAGGTCATCATTTGCAGTGATTTTGGAGCCCAAGAAAATGAAGTCTGTCAGTGTTTCCATTGCTACTCCATTTTCCATGAAATGATGGGACTGGATGCCATGATCTTAGTTTTCTGAATGTTGAGATTTAAGCTAGTGTTTTCACTCTCCTCTTTCACTTTCATCAAAAGGCTCTTTAGTTCCTCTTCGCATTCTGCCCTAAGGGTGGTTATGCACATCTGAGGTTATTAATATTTCTCCTGCCGTCTTGATTCCAGCTTGTGCTTCATCCAGCCCAAAATTTCACATGATGCACTCTGCATATAACTTAAATAAACAGGGTGACAATATACAGCCTTGATATACTCCTTTCCTGATTTGGAACCAGTGCATTGTTCCATGTCCAGTTCTAACTGTTGCTTCTTGACCTGTATTCATATTTATTAGGAGGCAGGTCAGGTAGTCTGATATTCCCATCTCTTTAGGAATTTTCCACAGTTTGTGTGAACTACACAGTCAAAGGCTTTGGCATGGTCAATAAAGCAGAAGTAGATGTTTTTCTGGAACTCTCTTGCTTTTTCTATGATCCAACAGATGTTGGCAATTTGATCTCTGATTCTCCTGCCTTTTCTAAATCCAGCTTGAATATATGGAAGTTCTCTGTTCATGTACTGTTGAAGCCTCACTTGGTGAATTTTGAGCATTACTTTGCTAGCATGTGAGATGAATGCAATTGTGGGGTAGTTTGAGCATTCTTTGGCATTGCCTTTCTTAGAGATTGGAATGAAAACTGACCTTTTCCAGTCCTGTGGATATTTCTGAGTTTTCCAAATTTTCTGGCATGTGAAGTGCAGCACTTTCATTCCATCATCTTTTAGGATCTGAAATAGTTCAACTGGAATTCCATCACCTACACTAGTTTTGTTCATAGTGATGTTTCCTAAGGCCCACTTGACTTTGTAGCCCAAGAGTCTGGCTCTAGTGAGTGATCACACCATCGTGGTGTGTATTTTTTGTATAGTTCTTCTGTTTATATTTGCCAACTCTTCTTAATATCTTCAGCTTCTGCTAGGTCCATACCATTTCTGTACTTTATTGTATCTATCTTTGCATGAAATGTTCCCTTGGCATCTCTAATTTTCTTGAAGAGATCTCTAGTCTTTCATTTTCTATTGTCTCTCTCTGTCTCTTTGCATTGATCACTGAGGAAGGCTTCTTTTTATCTTTCCCTTTATTCTTTGGAATTTCTATTCAAGTGGGCATATCTTTCCTTTTCTCCTTTGCCTTTTGCTTCTCTTCTTTTCTCAGCTATTTGTAAGTCCTCCTCAGACAACCATTTTGCCTTTTGCATTTCTTTTCCTTTGGGTTGGTCTTAATCACTGCCTCCTATACAATGTCAGGAATCTCCATCCATAATTCTTCAGGCACTCTGCCTATCAAATCTAATCCTTTGAATCTATTTGTCACTTCCATTGTATAATCGCAAGGGATTTGATTTAGGCCATACCTGATTGCTATAGCATATGCTAGTATTATATACAAATTGCATCAATTATGTAAAATTTGGTATATGTGAATGTTTATATCTGTTTCAAATCTGTTCTCACATTATTTTTTGAATGCAACAGATTTTTTCCAGTTCAAGTGGTCAATAAAAAATACCTAAATTATATACTCAAATTGTGACTTTAAACAAATATATTTTGTGTATCAATAATTTCGTTATGTTATGGAAATGAGTTCTCTAAATACAGTGTAGCTTATTACTGTACATTTACTTCAAAATTATTTTTCTGCATATCACTCTTCTCTATATGTTTCATTCAAGTCACCAATATTTCACCTTTGCCAAGTGCTATCATTAAGTCTTGAAAATAAATTTATTTTAGTTATCAGAAGATTTTGACATGGTTGATTATACTTCTTTTGTTTCTCTTTTCTTACTCCTTTACTGTTCTCTGCTCTTTTCTTTAATTTCTTAATTTTGGAGTGTTCGCATGCTTCAGTCTTTATCCTTTTCTCTTGAAGATCTTCTCCAATCTCATGGCTTTAAATATCATCTATTAATACATATCAGTGATTTTTATGTATGTGTCTGTAGGGCTTTTTAAATATCAAAGTGTTTTTATTTTTCAGAGAATTCTTTGAAAATATCTGAGGTACATTAGACCTTCACATCAAACCCTGAATAAATTAATACAACTAAAGTTTATTCTTTGTTTATACAAAGTCTATTACTGGCTTGTGTGACTTATCAGGGCTACTTTTATTCATAGGTGGGCTTAGAATCCAATATTGTTTTGAATTTATAGTATGTCCATAATATCACATGAAAGCATGGTTCACATGAGGAAACTGAGGAGTTGAACTCAACCAATTAAATAATCCTATCTTTGAGTGTAGCAAATTATTTTCATTCACATCTAATTGACTGAAGTAAATCACACAGCCATAACTAACTTCTGGTTGATGGAGAATTGAAACCTCATGAGTACCTGCATTAGATATTGATAAACAGATAAAGTACCTATTTAAGATGACTCTGTATGAGAGATTTATTTTATTAAGAATTAGTATGTTACTAAATGCTTTGAACAGTGCCTGGAACAAATTAAACACAAGTATTTATCAGTAATTATTATTGTTTGGGACAATCATAATTCTTAGCTGACAATTTGAGGAAACAATCAGAATAAAATTTCAGGTGGTAAATCACTAATTTAGAGTCTATATCATAGAACAAAGAGCTGTCAATCAAGAAAGGAAAACAGTAGGTTAGTATCTGTTAGGGAAATAAAATAAAAAAAAAAAAAAACACAGACTAATTTCTAAAAGAATGTGTTTTTTGATACTGAATATAGAAAAAAAGAAAATTCTAAAAGTGAAAAAATATTTTATAATATATCTGCAAAATATAATGTTTTGCAAAATATAGTACCTGAAAATTCAGGTAGTATAGCTAAATCCATTAAAATTAGACATTATGGAGATTTATAACCTTGTATTTTGCTGATATATCATAAGATAATAGAGAAGACTATCAAATTTCCATTAAGGATCATAAAACCTCCATTATTAATATGCAATTATGAAATAATTAGACAAGAGCTTAACAGAGACAGAAACTGAAACTACTGGCTTGAAGAAGTAAAAGAGCAAATTCTACTTACCACTTTCCTTTTCTATTCTGCAGATTGGTAAGCCTTCACTCAAAGGTATCACCAACAAATATTTGCTGATAAATATAAGAAAATAATTTATAAGAAGATGCAGAGTAAGATATAGTTAATATCTATGAAAGTTCATTGAAAAACAAGATAAAATGATATCAGATTATTAGATGATTACATGAATAAAGAGAGATCTTATGTTTTTTTGTCTTTACCTTGATTTGTATGGTTATTATGAGACAAATATCCTGGGAACAAAATGTACAAATCCAAAAATATAATCAAGATAACTTTGGATGCAGTGGTGTCTTTAATTTTAAGAATATTCACAAAAAGGATATAGATGGCAAATGCTTGAGAGAACTAGATGTAAGAAAAAAAGCAATAGTATAATAAGTAGTCCCCTGGTAGCTCAGAGGATAAAACATCTGCCTGCCATGTGCAAGACCCAGGTTTGATCCCTGGGTTGAGAAGATCCCCTGGAGAAGGAAACGGCAACCCACTTCACTATTATTGCCTCGAGAATCCCATGGACAGAGGAGCCTGGCGGGCTACGCAGTCCATGGGGTTGCAAAGAGTTGGACACGACTGAACGAGTTCACTTCACTTTCACCTAAAGTGCTCATAATTTCTCTGTGCAAAATTGCAAGTCACTAATATTGCTACCACAGCAATTTTTTTAAATGTCTGCAGGACAACCCAAAACAAAGTTGAAATAATGCCTTTGAAGGATAATGATCCTCAGTTAAAGGTGGTATAAAGAAATTTTCAAATTTGAGTAAAAATAGAAAAGCTACTGCAAATTGACTGATTATAATCACTTCCTTAATATAAAAATGTTCTCACTGCTTTCAAAGGGACATGAAAGGAAATGTTGTTATCTTTAGACATAGAAAAAGTAGCACGCATTTTAGATAAAAGTAAGACTCTTTACTTTGACTATGGATGTTTGGAGTTATAGCTTGGCTCAAAAAACTTGAAAAGGAACATACAAAATGACTTCAAACATATCAAAGGTCATTTTCATACACAAACAGACACAAATGATTAAACATTTTTTTCTTTATCTACTCCAAAATCCAAAAGAAATAAAAGTAAAGAGCAAGCTTCTTTCCTCAAAAGGTTACTAAAGCTATTTCATCTGGTAAATACCCTTTACCTTGAAAGAACTAAGTCTCTATCTTGCTAGGGTGGCTAAAACTACATATATCTAAACCCTGATTTTTAATTATATACATTTGGGGTTTTTTGAATTGTATTTCTCCTTTCTCCACCTCTTCCTCACCTCTTATTTTTATCCTTCTCATGTTTCTTCTTTTCCTGCCCCTTCTCCTTTTCACCATCTTCTCTTTTTTGAGGTAATTTCAGTAACTTCCCATTTCCCTGCTTGAAATATCTTATAATCCATTTTTACATAGTATTTAAAGAGTTTATTTTTCTTATTTTTTTTTCACTTTCACAATAGAAGTGTTCAAACATAATAAGATATAGTCTTTAACACATTGTTAGAACATGAAAGAGTTCATAGGTTTTACTGAGATGATATGTGTCATTTATTTAATATTTTAAATATATTTTATTTTATTTCTCCCTTTTTTCCATGCCATTTCCATATCATGCCTGATAAAAATGGGTCTTTTGTTAGAGAATTGTCCCTCAAACTGTAAGTGACTCCTTCAAAGAGGTATTTAACTTTTTCCTCAACTGAATAATATTTTCTAAAATTCTATTGGAAAGTTATTTCATTAAATTTCTTTATTTGACAATAAAAATACACAAGTTGTATGGTTTAGAGTCTATTGCATAACAAGATAATTTTCACAGTGCTATTTGTCCCTTGTTCCAACAATAACATCAAGTATTTTCAGCTTGATCTATTAAAAATAAATTTCCCTATCTCTCACTTACCCAACAGTTTAACTTGCATTGATGATAATTGCATGGGTCTATTATTTCATTATGGGGTTTACCTAGTGGCTCTGGGATAAAGAATCTGCCTGCCGACACAGGAGAGGCAAGTTTGATCCATTGGTCAGGAATATCCCCTGAAGATCCCTTGGAATGACAACCCACTCCCAGTATTCTTGCCTGGGAAAACCCATGGACAGAGCATCCTGGCAAGCTACAATCCAAGAGGGTGCAAAAGAGTTAGACACAGAAACAAAAGATCTATATATAGAAAACTATAAAACACTGGTGAAAGAAAACAAAGGGGACACACATAGATGGAGAAATATACCGTGTTCATTCATCGGAAGAATCAATATAGTGAAAATGAGTATACTAAACAAAGCAATGTATAGATTCAATGCAATCCCTATCAAGCTACCAACAATATTCTTCACAGAGCTAGAACAAATAATTTCACAATTTGTATGGAAATACAAAAAACCTTGAATAGCCAAAGCAATCTTGAGAAAGAAGAATGGAACTGGGGAAATCAACCTACCTGACTTCAGGCTCTACTACAAAGCCACAGTCATCAAGACAGTATGGTACTGGCACAAAGACAGAAATATTGATCAATGGAACATAATAGAAAGCCCAGAGATAAGTCTACGCACCTATGGACACCTTATCTCTGACAAAGGTGGCAAGAATATACAATGGAGAAAAGACAATCTCTTTAACAAGTGGTGTTGGGAAAACTGGTCAACCACTTGTAAAAGAATGAAACTAGAACACTTTCTAACACCATACACAAAAATAAACTCAAAATGGATTAAAGATCTAAACATAAGACCAGAAACTATAAAACTCCTAGAGGAGAAAATAGGCAAAACACTCTACAACATAAACCACAGCAGGATCCTCTATGACCCACCTCCCAGAATATTGGAAATAAAAGCAAAAATAAACAAATGGAACCTAATTAAAAATAAAAGCTTCTGCACAACAAAGGAAACTCTAAGCAAGGTGAAAAGACAGCCTTCAGAATGGGAGAAAATAATAGTAAATGAAGCAACTGACAAAGAATTAATCTTGAAAATATACAAGCAACTCCTGCAGCTCAATTCCAGAAAAATAAATGACCCAGTCAAAAAAAAAAATGGGCCAAAGAACTAAACAGACATTTCTCCAAAGAAGACATAAATATGGCTAAAAAACACATGAAAAGATCCTCAACATCACTCATTATCAGAGAAATGCAAATCAATACCACAGTGAGGTACCATTTCAGGGCAGTCAGAATGGCTGCAATCCAAAAGTCTACAAGCAATAAATGCTGAAGAGGGTGTGGAGAAAAGGGAACCCTCTTACACTGTTGCTGGGAATGAAAACTAGTACAGCCACTATGGAGAACAGTGTGGAGATTCCTTAAAAAACTGGAAATAGAACCCCCATATGACCCAACAATCCCACTGCTGGACATACACACGGAGGAAACCAGAAATGAAAGAGACACGTGTACCCCAATGTTCATCACAGCACTGTTTATAATAGCCAGGTCATGGAAGCAACCTAGATGTCCATCAGCAGATGAATGGATAAGAAAGCTGTGGTACATATACACAATGGGATATTACTCAGCCATTAAAAATAATGCATTTGAGTCAGTTCTAATGAGGTGGATGAAACTGGAGTCTATTGTACAGAGTGAAGTAAGCCATTAATAAAAATACCAATACAGTATAATAATGTATATATGAAACTTAGGAAGATGGTAACGATAACCCTGTATGTGAGACAGCAAAAGAGACACACATTTATAGAACAGTCTTTTGGACTCTGTGCGAGAGGGCGAGGGTGGGATAGTTTGGGAGAATGGCATTGAAACATGTATATTACCATATATGAAATGAATCGCCAGTCCAGGTTTGATGCAGGATACAAGGTGCTTGGGGCTGGTGCACTGGGATGACCCAGAGGGATGGGATGTGGAGGGAGATGGGAAGGAGGTTCAGGAAGGGGAACACATGCACACCCATGGATTCATGGCAATGTATGACAAAACCAATACAATATTGTAAAGTAATTAGCCTCCAATTAAAATAAATAAATTTATATTTAAAAAAGAGTTAAACACAACTTATCAGCTAAACAGCATAGTTTCATTATAGTTATAAGGCAATAATAAAAAATTCTTAATTTTTAAAACCCAATTTCTCTAAATATGATAAGCTTTCCTGATTAACTATTTGGTTAGTTTGAATCATAGTTTACCTAGTAAAGTAGTATAAATACTTGAAACTTTCCTTTTATTTATCTATCTTCTAGATAATTGGTATTTCAGTAAATCCTAATGGAGAACTTCACTTTTCTTTAAATATCATTATGGATCTTTGGACTATAGAGCTTTTATATCTTTTCAGATAATGTAGATGTTATCCCTTTTCAATGGTCTGTCTCTATTATATGGAAGTTCATTTAAATTTTTTAGGGTTCTTTTTTTTTCTTTCTCTGTCTTTTCATATTTTTCTTTTCCTTTGTAATAGCTGTCTACAGTATTATATATTTTTTAAAAGATAACAGCTTAATTTTGAGAACATTGTATATTTGCATCCAAAGATCCATAATGTTTCAGTAAACCCTAATGGAGAACTACACTTTTCTTTAAGTATCATTATTTAAGTGTATCTAGTTCTTACATCTAGTTCTTATTTAAGGAGAATTAATGGCACCCCACTCTAGTACTCTTACCTGGAAAATCCCATGGATGGAGGAGCTTGGTAGGCTGCAGTCCATGGGGTTGCTAAGAGTCGGACACGACTGAGCGACTTTGCTTTCACTTTTCACTTTCATGCATGGAGAAGGAAATGGCAACCCACTCCAGTGTTCTTGCCTGGAGAATCCCAGGGACAGGGGAGCCTGGTGGGCTGCTGTCTATGGGGTTGCACAGAGTCGGATACAACTGAAGTAACTTAGCAGGGATGAGTCTGCATCCCTGGGTCAGGAAGATCCCCTGGAGGAGGCAATGGCAACCCATTCCAGTATACTTGCCTTGAAAATCCTATGGACAGAGGAATCTGGCAGGGCTGCAGTGCGTGGGGTTGCAAAGAATCAGATGTGCTTTAATGACTGACCACTCACACACAATTTAACATATTATTGTGATGGGTATTTTCTATTGTCTCTATATTCACATTTTTACACTTCTGCATTCTACTTTTTTTTCTCACTCAAAAGACTGTCCACACAGACTTGCTCTCTAGCTGTCCTTTGGTTCCAGCAAATTGAAGGAATTGTGAAGAAACTGGAGAGATGGAGGCAAATAAAAAAGGAATACAGTGGTAGCCCTGCATGCGTGTTGTGCATGCCATGTTGCTTCAGTCATGTCTGACTTTTTGCAACCCCATGGACTGTAGTCTACCAGGCTCCTCTGTCTATGGGATCCTTCAGGCAAGAATACTAGAGTGGGTTGCCATTTTCCACTCCAGAGAATCTTCTTGACCCAGGGATTGAACACTGGTCCCTTGCATCCCTTGCATTGGCAGGAGGATTCTTTAACTGCATCACCAGCAGGATATAAATAAATGCTTGTTTCAATTTTCAGCCTTGGGGAAACATCAGAAACCTAATAAAGGTTGAACAAGTACTTTGGGACTGTCAAACACAGAAAGCCAAGTAACATTTATACTTGAAAAACAAAGGGGCACATAGTTGGTGTAAACCCAAGAAAACAGTTCTGGTGAGGTTTGCATTATAGGAGTTGTGAGTTAAGCACTGGAAGAAAAATATCTCTATTTTACATGCCTCCATCTCTCTAGTTTCTTCCAGTTCCTTCCATTTGCAAGAACCAAATGACAGATTTGCAACCACTTGAACTGTATAGACTTAATCAATTTAGCTTCCTTTATTCTTACTTGGGGCTTCCCCGATGGCTCAAACAGTAAAGAATCTGCTGCAAGGCAGGAGACCTGGGTTCAGTCCCTGTGTCAGGATGATCCCCTGGAGAAGGGAATGGTACCCACTTCTCTATTCTTGCCTGAAAAATTACATGGACAGAGGAATTTGGTGGGTTACAGTCTATGGGGTCACAAAAAGTCAAGCATGACTGAACATGCATGCACATGCACACATATTCTATCATTTGTTCTAGGATATTTTCATTTTTAAAGGCACAAAATATGTCTTTTTTGAAAGACATAAAATATGTATCCTGCCTTCCTAACCAATAGGTTATTTGGTGAAACAGGCAACTACTTTCATGAAATACAGTAAATCAATTATAGAACTATGGATAAGCTGTTTTGAGCACAAAATAAAACTGTTACATCCATCTAGAAATTCAATGTGGGCTTCCTAGTATATATGTTTCTGAGCTATATTTCTTAAGTCTTTATATAGAGAAATAAAGTTTTGAGGAAAATATATAACTTGCTATCTTCATAATATAAACAAAACAGAAAATGTACAGGATAGATTTAAAAAATGCATTTAGAGTGACTGACTACTTGCATATATGAGCACAGATAATAAAATATTAAAAATAGGAAAGAGTTTCATGTGTTTTTAAACTGAAAAAAAACCTCATTGTCACACACACTGTTTAGTAAATTGTACTGCCTTCCACAGAATTCAGCAGAATACTATGTAACTTATTTCTTTGTGCCTTTACACATTTTATCTGTTAGATTTGAAAGGATGGTTGGGGGATTGTCAATGCGTATTTAAATAACAGTTACATTTTATATATGGGCCATGGAAAGAGGAATAAAGGTGTTGCATATCTAATCAGACCAGTCTTAAAAGTACCTGAAACCAACAGAATGGCTAATGCTTGAATGAAGTGTTCTTCTTTAATGGTCATAGGCTTGTGATTGATTCCTCCAGTTCCTGGTATCTTGTTTTCTTTGGAGGCAGTTTAGTTCATTTTATTTAGAGCCTGACATTTAGAAAATGTGCAGTGTTTGTAAACTTATCCAAGCTTAATCAGATACAAGGCATATATTTGTTTACATTATAAAAATGTGGAGGGTGAGAGGAGGACACTCCCAACCTTGCTGGAGGCCTAGGTCCCTGTATACCAGTGGGGTGAAGGAATGGGGACAGCGGCCTCCAGGAGAAAAAAAAAAATGTGATATGCAGTCATTCCAGTTGTATGTCAGGTTAGGTATTAATATAGAATTTTAAATCTTTTTTTTAATTTACTAATTTCATAATCAATTTAATTTTTATTTTCTAAAAAGAAATTACCAGAAAAGTCAGTGCAAGTACTGAGTTATAACTGAAGGTGAGCAATTAAAATTTAATTCAAATTGTCATGTTATATCTTGCCTAAAATATCAATAGCTATTCTAAAATAGACCAGATCAGATCAGATCAGTAGCTCAGTTGTGTCTGACTCTTTGCAACCCCATGAATTGCAGCACACCAGGCCTCCCTGTCCATCACCAACTCCTGGAGTTCACTCAGACTCACGTCCATTGAGTCAGTGATGCCATCCAGCCATCTCATCCTCTGTCATCCCCTTCTCCTCCTGCCCCCAATCCCTCCCAGCATCAGAATCTTTTCCAATGAGTCAACTCTTCTCACGAGGTGGCCAAAATACTGGAGTTTCAGCTTTAGCATCATTCCTTCCAAAGAAATCCCAGGGCTGATCTCCTTCGGAAGGGACTGGTTGGATCTCCTTGCAGTCCAAGGGACTCTCAAGAGTCTTCTCCAACACCACAGTTCAAAAGCATCAATTCTTCGGCGCTCAGCCTTCTTCACAGTCCAGCTCTCACATCCATACGTGACCAGGGAAAAACCATAGCCTTGACTAGAGGGACCTTTGTTGGCAAAGTAATGTCTCTGCTTTTGAATATGCTATCTAGGTTGGTCATAACTTTCCTTCCAAGGAGTAAGCGTCTTTTAATTTCATGGCTGCAGTCACCATCTGCAGTGATTTTGAAGCCCAGAAAAATGAAGTCTGACACTGTTTTCACTCTTTCCCCATCTATTTCCCATGAAGTGATGGGATCGGATGCCATGATCTTCGTTTTCTGAATGTTGAGCTTTAGCCAACTTTTTCACTCTCCACTTTCACCTTCATCAAGAGGCTTTTTAGTTCCTCTTCACTTTCTGCCATAAGGGTGGTATCATCTGCATATCTGAGGTTATTGATATTTCTCCCGGCAATCTTGATTCCAGCTTTGCTTCTTCCAACCTAGCATTCCTCATGATGTACTCTGCATATAAGTTAAATAAGCAGGGTGACAATATACAGCCTAGACGTACTCCTTTTCCTATTTGGAACCAGTTTGTTGTTCCATGTCCAGTTCGAACTGTTGCTTCCTGACCTGCATGCAAATTTCTCAAGAGGCAGGTCAGGTGGTCTGGTATTCCCATCTCTTTCAGAATTTTCCACAGTTTATTGTGATCCACACAGTCAAAGGCTTTGGCATAGTCAATAAAGCAGAAATCGATGTTTTTCTGGAACTCTCTTGCTTTTTCCATGATCCAGCGGATGTTGGCAATTTGATCTTTGGTTCTTCTGCCTTTTCTAAAACCAGCTTGAACATCACGAAGTTCACGGTTCACATATTTCTGAAGCCTGGATTGGAGAATTTTGAGCATTACTTTACTAGTGTGTGAGATGAGTGCAATTGTGTGGTCAAAGGCATTGCATTTCTTTGGGATTGGAATGAAAACTGACCTTTTCCAATCCTGTGGCCACTGCTGAGTTTTCCAAATTTGCTGGCATATTGAGAGCAGCACTTTCACAGCATCATCTTTCAGGATTTGGAATAGCTCAACTGGAATTCCATCACCTCCACTAGCTTTGTTTGTAGTGATGCTTTCTAAGGCCCACTGACTTCACATTCTAGGATGTCTGGTTCTAGGTCAGTGAATCACACCATCGTGATTATCTGGGTCGTGAAGATATTTTTTGTATAGTACTTCTTTTTATACTTGCCAACTCTTCTTAATATCTTCTGCTTCTGTTAGGTCCATACCATTTCTCTACATGTTATTAGTGAAATATTCTCTCGGTTTTTGACACAATATTTTAGTTTTCTCTTACTAACTGTGCTTGAATTAAGCTTACAAATATTAATAGCATGGGTGGAAAAGCACTATCTTATTTTAGAATACACTAATAAAAACAAAATAGATTCAAGACTGAAATGTAAGACTGGATATGATACAATTCCTAGAGGAAAACACGGGCAGAACACTCTTTGACATATATATTTTTAGCTTTCTTTCCTAGAATAATGGAAATTAAAAATAAACTTAAAAATTGGGACTTAATTAAACTAAAACCTTTTGCACAGCAAAGGAAACCATAAACAAGATGAAAAGACACCTTACAGAATGGAAGAAAATATTTGCAAACAATGTGACTGAAAAGAGTTTAATTTTCAAAATATACAAGAAGCTCATAGAGCTTAATATTTTAAAAAACAATCAACCCATTCTCCCTGAAACTCCCCTCTCATCCAGTCTGCCACAACAGTGAGCAGAGTTCCACGTGCTATAAGTAGAAAGGATATATGTATACCTATGGCTGAGTCCTTTCGCTGTTCACCCAAACTGTCACAACATTGTTAATCGTCTATACCCCAATACAAAGTAAAAAGTTTAAGCAGTAAAAAAATGAGCAGAAGACCTAAATAGACATTTCTCCAAAGAAAACATATAGATGGCCAAGAGGCACATGAAAATATGGTGAACAATGCTAATTACCAGAGAAATGCAAATTAAAACTACAGTGAATGATCACTTAACACCATTCAGAATAGCCATCATCAAAAAGTCTACTAATAATAAATACTATAGAGGATGTGAAGAAAAAGGTATTTTCCTACACTGCTGGTAGGAGTGTAAATTGGCCTAGCAACTGTGGAGAACAGTTTGGAGGTTCTTAGAAAACTAAAAATAGAGTCATCATATGATCCTGAGATCCCACTCCTGGGCATATAACCAGAGAAAACTATAATTCAAAAAGATATAAGAAATTCAATGCTTATTGCAATAGTATTTACAATACCCAAGGCATGAAGCAATAAAATATAATAAAATAATGCTATTTGCAGAAACATGGATAGACCTAGAACCTAGAGATTATCACACTAAGCCAGAGAAAGACAAATATCATATAATACCACTTATATGTGAAATCTTAAAAAAAAGAAAAGAACTTATTTACAAAACAGAAATAGACCCACAGACATAGAAAGCAAAGTTATGATTACCAAAGGGAAAAGGGGATGAAATAGATAAATTAGGAGATAGGAATTATCATATACATACTACTATATATATAATAAATAATCAGCAAAACCTGTTATATAGCACAGGAAACCATACTCAAACTTTTGTAGTAAGCTATAAGGGAAAAGAATCTGAAAAAGAATATAAACATATATTACATACATAACCTATAATATATATAACATATATGTATATAACAATATATTATACAGCATGGTAATTCAGTTATATGTATACATACATATTCAGTTACATGTATTATATACATATTCAGTTTTATCTATATATACACATTGAGTTATATGTATATAAACATATGAGTGAATTATTGTGTTGTATACCTGAAACTAACATGACATTGTAAATCAACAACTTTAAATAAAATACAAATAAATACTACCATCAAAATTATTGCATTTTGTTGAGAATTATAATTTATTAAAAGTCAATTTTGCCATACAAACCTAAGATATATCTGACACAGCAGAAGCAAAAGGCTATATTTATTTTTACAGGACTAGGACTTGCAGGCTACTTATAAAGAAATCATGTACTTGAGAGATTTGTGTGTGTGTGTGTGTGTGTGCATACACATGAGTATGTACATTCATATATTTTTTCACCATTTTTAACAATTTTGCTGTATATATACGCATATATGTATATGTATAGAAAATTTTTGATTCTCAAGCTTACCTTGTCAAACCATTAAGATATACTTCCTTCATGCTCCCATGACTCCTGTACCCTAAACTATTTGTTTTATGGAAAAAAGTGTTGCTAAGTATGACTTCGGAGGACAAATGATATCCTTGAGAGGTTATGTCCTCAAATCTAGTCATTGATAGTTTTTTGTTTGCTTGCTTGTTTATTTATCCAAGAGGCAATACATTCATTCAGAGTAATAGAGTGCTTTTCTTTGGTAAGAAAGTTCAGAGATATTTGGGGCTTCAAGATTCTCAGCCACATGGTCTATGTTCCTAGGAGGACAATGGTAGATACCTAATTTCTAATTCTAAATCTCAGCAAATGCTTTCAAAGTGTATACATATGAAAAGAGGAGCTAATGAAAGTAGGTTTAAAAACTTCCAAATACATATAAAAGAGAAGTTTTTTGACAGAAGTGTGGTCTTCAGTAAGGGAATGGAGCCAAGCAATGATGACACGACAAAGAATAAATATTCTGATCCAAATTCATTCTGATTCTTCAGGCTCCTTCCTCTTTCTCCTAATGACCACATTCATCCAGAAGCGGGAGGGCAAAAAACGCATGTCTGCATGTTTGTGTGTGGGAGGAGGAGCTACAGTCTAATCCAAAAACAGGGCAGGGTGAAGATGGGGGAAATTTATCTGGTGAGGCAAAAAGAATATTCAGTCTATACATGTAAAACAAATTTAAGTTAGTATGACACATACTGCTGTGTGTTAGCTAAAATTTCTGTCTTAGTCTTCCTGAGCACACAGGTAAACCACTTCCAAGTCTCCCTTCACATGTACATGTTACTTTGTCAGGCTGAGCAAATAAAAATGCAGGAGATACATTTAATTTGCATTTTAAATAAACAGGTATATGTTTTTAGTACAAATATGTTCCATGAAATATTTGGGACATCCACAATTATACTAAAAAATGCATCATTATTTGTTTGAAATTTAAATATCAGTGGGCATCTTGCATTGTATTACATTGTTAGATCAATAGAAAGTGAATTGAAGTAATATTAGGCTGATTTGCAATAGGCTTTCTGTAAAATAAGAAGATTAGTAACACTAATAATAGTAAATAATAACAACCTGCCTTTGTGGAGTTGGCCCACCTCTGTGATTTAAATAGTCTCACTATGGCCAATATCAAACTAACAACATGAACACAGAGTTGGAAGAGAGTTGCAAAGTTGGTTCTCCAGAGTCTACAAGCCAGCTTCAGGACATCACTGATTATACACTGCTTTTAATCCTCTCACTTGAAACAAAAAGCTTCATACATAACCCACCACTTCCATTTCCTCTTCTAGCTGGCACAAATGTAATTAAATATTCAGGATAACCTTGGGAGCCATGAGGAGAAGATAGTAAACATCCACAAGCTGGAACAAATCTTAGTGCTCTGCATCTCCCAGAGGTAAGCTGCGGGATCAGATACACCTGCTTTGCAATATGTGATTTGAGTAGCAATAAACCTGAAATGTGTGAAACCACTGATATTTTGAGGTTTATCCACTAGAGCAGCTAGCGTTTATGTCATCCAATAAGCTAGTATTTTCATATGGATGGTGACATAAGTAAACATTAGGGGACCAAAGTGAAAATTTTACTCTTCTATTCATTATTTAAAATATTTACCAAACATGTTAAATGAGAAGCTTGTACTAGATACAGGAGCTATAACATTTGCCTTAGTTTAAAAAACTTAGAGATCTATAGAAGCTTACAAAAACATAATATGAACTAGGAAAAAAATTAGAAGTAGTTTTTTACAAGCATATTGAAGAACTGAGTGGTGGGATATTTAATATTTTGCTTTTCTACTTCCTGTGATATATTCCTGGACGGATAGCTTTCCATTCCTTCCTGGCGAATTGCTGCTTATTATTCAAAGCCTGATTCAAACATTATCTATGTGCTTTCCAAATATATTTTCCTGAATACTTTCTATTTTGAGCAAAACTCATTTATAGCTCTCTTTGTTTCATTTCATATTTAGACTTTATCACTGAATGTTATAGAACTAGACCCTGATATATTTATCTTCATTTCATTTTCAGTGTCCCTAAAATGGTTGTGTGCATAATATTTAAGAATAAATTCTGTTCCTTCTGCCGAGTATGATATACTGATAGCTTATTTCAGATATCCGATGATACAGCCACATGCATGTTAAATCACTTCAGTCATGTCCGACTCTTTGCGAGCCTATGACTATAGCCTGCCAGGCACCTCTGTCCTTGGGATTCTCCAGGCAAGAATAACAAAATGGGTAGTCATTCCCTTCTCCAGGGGATCTTCTTGACCCAGGGATCCAACCGGCATCTCTTACGTCTACTGTAATGGCAGGCGGTTCTTTACCAGTCCCGCCACCTAGGAAGCTCTTATATGCCACCTTGTCTTCACAATCATTCCCAGGAAGTCAGATCTCCTTTAGAAATGAGGTTCCATGCAGCTGGCTATTGTGTATCAGGTTTTTAAAAATATGTTTCCACGTTAATCCTTCCTGTCAGTATTAGTCTAAGAGTATAGATGAAGAAATAATCCATTTAGTTATTGAATATAGTCCTGCAGAAGTCTTGCATTTCCCTCTGGGTTGTACTTGAGGATATGGATTGCTTTTTATTTTGATTCCTCCCAAGACTTAGACTAGGGCCTTCTGAATTTAAAATACTGAATAGGATTTCAAACAACCTCTCCTCATCTATTTGTGCAATGCTATGCTAATACAATCAATGAGGAAAAGTTACACAAGAACCCAGGAGAACTGTCAAATTATGGTAGTCACATTTTGCAGAGCCTGATGGAATTTGCTTTTCTCCTTGCTCTGTATCAGTATCTTCCCCAAGTTTTTGATGGTATACTGCTTTGATTGCTGCTTTCTCGTCTGTTCCATCTGCTGCTCCCTTATTTCCCAGCAGACAAGCCACTATACTGTGCCACTTTAATTTCTGCTTTAGTGCCCTTAAACTGCTTCTCCTACTTACCAGCCAGGCTTTAGTTCACCATAAAGCACCTGCTAGGGAATTCAGCTGCCACACATGTGGCCAGCCTGGTGATTGTGGGATGCTTTCAGAAATAAGGTGAAAATACTTGTGGAATTGAGGTCAAAAACCTGCTTCATTTCTCTTGGCGGTTTATTGACTGTGCTTCTTTGAGTAGGGATGTGAGATATAGCATGCTATTGTTCACAGGGTCAGGAATCAACAGTTTCTGATACTGAGCTCTCTAGCTTCATTAAAAGGCCAAGCTAAGGCCAGAACCCACCTGCACAGGTTTCTGATGCCATACGCCTGTTGATGGCAGGTGTTTATTCTGTCAATTAGGATATAGCTACAATGTAAACTTATCAGCTGCTTCAGGTGCCACATTAATTCTACAGCTGACATGCTTGTCTTCCAGAACTCCCGAACAGATCCTCTCAACTAATTAAAGAGCTTACCCTATGCCATTCTTTATGCTTGACTGAGCTTTATATATAATGTCGCCATAGATGGCTGAGCGTTCAGTTAAGATATGAATGTTGCTTATTTTGATAGCATAGAATGGCCTCAACTAATAAATTGAACAGATATGCTGGCAAGATAAAACTGTATATTTATCTCTATTTACTTACATATATGTTTTTGCTTTAAAGAAAAACTTTTTTTCATGATTTGTGATTGAGTCTCAAGATTATTGTTTCTTTGATATTTGTACATAATATTTATGTGTAATCAATTTTTAAAAATAAGTATTCTCTTATTGAAATGTAAGCAGAATCTAGTTGTATTTTTGCTAATTTACACACTTTCTGGAAGAACAAAAAAAGGAAATGTTTCATCTATAGCAAGTTTGACTCCTGGACATAAATCTAAAAGATTCTTAGATTTTTTCTTTTTTTCAGATCAAGCCTTTATCATTAGTTATATAGAAATCTTACCAACACAGGAATTCTCCATAATTATGATAAAAATGGAAATATAACTGAAGGATTTTTCATTTCCTGTTTATTTTTTTTCTAATTAAAAAGCTCTGTAGTGGTTTCTGTACCTTGTTTAATGAGTTTGTTACATCAGGAAAATTCTATCCTAAGAACTTAGTGATATTTCTGCAAGCCAAGTGGAAGCTGTTATTTTTCAAGCCTCTGATCATTCCATGCTAGGATATGGTAAGATGCAGGTGCATGCTAACAACAAGAAAGTTAATCTTTTAAAGGAGATGATTTCAAACATTATTTTTCATCTGGGTGTTCTTTCTTCAAGCAATTCTGTGTGAAAGTATGAAAATGAATGAACAGATAAAAGACGAACTGCTCTGTTCAAAGGTAATGAAAATGCAGAAATCTAAAGGTAACCCATCTGCTAACATTCCCGTAGAAACCTATCAGCGTCTATTAGTGCATCACTCATGCACACACATGTATGTGCTCTCTTTTTATTAAACTATTTAAATAGATACAGATATCTATATACAGTTTTCTATATAAATAGATGAATGATAGATCAGTTCATTTCAGTTGCTCAGTTGTGTATGACTCTTTGTGACCCCATGAACTGCAGCACGCCAGGCCTCCCTGTCCATCACCAACTCCTGGAGCTTGCTCAAATTCATGTCCATTGAGTCGGGGATGCCATTTAACCATCTCATCCTCTGTCGTCCCCTTCTCCTCCTGCCTTCAGTCTTTCCCAGCATCAGGGACTTTTCCAATGAGTCACCTTCACATCAGGTGGCCAAAGTATTGGAGTTTCAGCTTCAGCATCAGTCCTTCCAGTGAATATTCAGGACTGATTTCCTTTAGGATGGACTGGTTGAATCTCCTTGCAGTCCAAAGAACTCTCAGAGGCTTCTCCAACACCACAGTTCAAAAGCACCAATTCTTAGACACTCAGTTTTCTTTATAATCCAACTCTCACATGCATACATGACTACTGAATGATAGATAGTTTCTTATAATATATAATCAAATGCTGATAGTGTAGACAGAGAATGATGAAATATCATTAATAAAATGTAGCTATTTTAACTATCATATTTAAAAGCAATCATTTCATGAGAGAGAAAAAAGTGATTTAAGAGCAAATAACAGGGCTTTTAAGAAAATAAGTTCAAAGAAAAAATCTGTAAGTGTGGAACAGTTGTAGCCTTAAGTAGGCATAATACTGTCAACTTTGATTTTAAAGCTCATCATTTGTGTCAGTGGAAATGCAAATACCAAAGTAGTTCTATGTTGTATGATTATAGGCTTAATATAGTGATTATTTTCAGAATTTCTCACATTCTAATCATGGTTATAATTAGTCTGTACTTACAAATCCATTATATCTCTATTTGCATAATTTATTTGTGATTTATGATATTTTCAATTTATTATGCCTCAAAGTTAAAGTTTTGCCACAGAAAAATTATGTTTTATTCATTTTTATAGAAATGTCTTATATTTTTACCAATACTTAGCAAATTTAGTTTGCTACACAGGATCTGCTAGACATTTCAGAATAGTTTGTCGTAATTAAGACAATTACATGATAGAAGGTATTTAGTATCTACAAAGTGACAGGAGCATAAAATTTTATCGAATCCTTACAATTTAAAATAAGTAAATATTTTTGGTCAAAATCACAAATGATTTTGCAAGGTTTAAATAACCTGCCAATAACCACATAATATATAAATATATATGTATGTATACATATATATGGAGGGTTTCCCAGATGACGCTAGTGATAAGGATCGGTTTGCCAGTGCAGGAGACATGAGAGATTATGATTCGATCTTTGGTTCAGGAAGATCCCCTGGAGGAGTGGGCATGGCAACCCACTCCAGTATTCTTGCCTGGAGAATCCCATAGACAGAGGTACCGTGACCCTACTGTCCATAGGGTCACAAAGAGTCGGACAAGACTGAAGTGGTTGAGCACGCAGGCATGCACTGTGAGCTAAGAAATAGACTCCAGAAGCCTTAACATGCTGAAGGTCATTCCCCCTCTCTTGTTTTCACAATAAAACTAATCATAATGATAGTTTCCATCTCTTCAGTTCCTCCTCTGTGCCTGACATTTTGTAGCTCATTTAATCCTCACAGTGTAATATCGTTTACCTCCTAGTATTTATTTGGGTCTCAGGCGCAGAGGTTTGAGATAGTTCTATCCTTAGTTCTGGAACGCAGTACCATGAGTGCTCTCTGTTTACTTGCTTGTTTTTATTTGCATCTCTCTTTCTCGAATCTCCATCTTTCTACAAACAATAAGAAAACATCTTTATTTGTTAAACATCTTTGCATTTTGTCAAATCATCATAGTGGTTATTTTTATGTGTACTTGCTATATTTTTAACAGCTTGAGATATTATTCACTGGCATGCATCCATCCTTATGAAATGCACAATGCCATGATTTTTAGTATATTCAGAGTATGGTATCTATCACTCCATCAATTTTAGAACAGAGTCAGCTCTCCGTATCCACAGATGCAAAACCCACAGAAACTACTCTGTTTTATCTAAGAGAAAACGCAGATTCTGGAATCCAGAACCAACCCTTGTCTGAGACTGAGAAAGTGTGAAAGTGAAAGTCACTCAGTCATGTCCAGCTCTTTGAGACCCCAAGGACTATTCAGTCCATGGAATTCTCCAGGCCAGAATGCTGGAGTGGGTAACCGTTCCCTTCTCCAAGGAAACTTCCCAACCCAGCGATTGAAACCAGGTCTCCTGCATTGCAGGTGGGATTCTTTACCAGCTGAGCCAGAAGGAAGATGAGAGCTGGTGAGGGATGGTTGTATTTTCCTCAAATCAAAAATAAACTTTGTATACTGTAATTAACCCTCCTGAAGTCATCATTAAAATCCATATTTCTGACTCTAGGAATCACTACTCTGTTTTCTGTCTCTACAGATCTGTTCATTATGGACATTTCATGTAAATGGGGTCATACAATATGAAGTCTTTTGTTACTGATTTCTTTCATTTAATATCTTTCCAGGGTTTTTATTTTTTTTTTTTCAAATCATAGCATGACACAAAGCTTTAAGACATTTTATTGGTGAATCACTATCACTATATGGATATATACTACACTGTATTTATCTATTCATCAATTGATAGATATTTGAATCATTTCCAATTTTTCACTTTTAAAATAATGTTGTAATAAAAATTCATGTATAAATTTTGCAAGAATATATTTTATCATTCAGTTCAGTGAGTTCAGTCACTCAGTCATAAATGACTCTTTGCAACCCCATGAACTGCAGCCCACCAGGCTTCCATGTCCATCATCAACTCTCAGAGTTTGCTCAAACTCATGTTGATCTAGTCAGTGATGCCATTCAACCATCTCATCCTCTGTCTTCTCCTTCTCCTCCAGCCTTCAATCTTTCCCAGCATCAGGGTCTTTTCTAATGAGTCAGTTCTTCGCATCAGGTGTCCAAAGTATTGGAGTTTCAGCTTCAACATCAGTCTTTTCAATGAATATTCAGGGCTAATTTCCTTTAGGATTGACTGGTTGAATCTCCTTGAACTCCAAGAGACTCTAGAGCGTCTTCCCTGACATCACAGTTCAAAACGTCAATTCTTCACCACTCAGCTATCTTTATAGTCCAACTTTCACATCTGTACATGACTACTGGAAAAACCATAGCTTTGGCTAGACAGGTCTTTGTTGGAAAAGTAACGTCCCTGTTTTTTAATATGTTCTATAGGTTGCTCAGAGCTTTTCTGCTAAGAAGCAAGCATCTTTTAATTTAATGGCTGCATTCACCATCTGCAGTGATTTTGGAGCACAAGAAAATAAAGTCTCTGACTGTTTCCATTGTTTCCTCATCTATTTGCCATGAAGTGATAGGGCCAGATGCCATGATATTAGTTTGCTAAATGTTGTTTTAAGCCAACTTTTTCACTCTCCTCTTTCACTTTCTTCAAGAGGTTCTTTAGTTCTTCTTTGCTTATTGCCATAAGGGTGGTATCATCTGCATACCTGAGATTATTGATATTTCTCCCAGCAAACTTGTTTCCAGCTTGTGCTACATCCAGCCCAGCATTTCACATGATGTACTCTATATATAAGTTAAAGAAGCATGGTGACAATATACAATCTTGAAACACTCCTTTCCCGATTTGGAACCAGTCTGTTGTTCCATGTTCAGTTCTAACTGTTGCTTCTTGTCCTGCATACAGATTTCTCAAGAGGTAGGTCATGTGGTCTGGTATTCCCATATCTTTCAGAATTTTCCACAGTTTATGGTGATTTACACAGTCAAAGACATTGGCATAGTCAATAAAGCAGAAATAGATGATTTTTTTCTGGAACTCTCTTTTTCTATGATCCAACAGATGTTGGCAATTTGGCCTCTGGTTCCTCTGTATTTTCTAAATCCAGCTTGAACATCTGGAAGTTCACAGTTCACGTACAGTTGAAGCCTGGCTTGGAGAATTTTGAGCATTACTTTGATAGTGCGTGAGATGACTGCAATCGTGTGCTAGTTTGATCATTCTTGGGCTTCCCTGGTGGCTCAGAGGTTAAAGTGCCTGCCTGGAATGCAGGCGACCTGGGTTCGATCCCTGGGTTGGGAAGATCCCCTGGAGAAGGAAATGGCAGCCCACTCCAGTACTCTTGCCAGGGGAATCCCATGGAGGGAGGAGACTGGTAGGCTACGATCCATGGGGTCACAAAGAGTCAGACACGACTGAGCGACTTCACCTCACCTCACCTTGAGCATTCTTTGGCATTGCCTTTCTTTGGGATTGGAATGAAAATTGACCTTTTCCAGTCTGTGGACACTGCTGAGTTTTCCAAATTTACTGGCATATTGAGTGCAGCACTTTCACAGAATCATCTTCCAGGATTTGAAATAGCTCAACTGGAATTCCATCACTTCCACTAGCTTTGTTTGTAGTGATGCTTCCTAAGGCCCACTTGATTTCACATTCCAGGATGTCTGGCGTTAGGTGAGAGGTTACACAATTGTGATTATTTGGATCATGAAGACCTTTTTTGTATAGTTCTTCTGTGTATTCCTGCCATCTCTTCTTAATATCTTCTACTTGTTAGGTCCATACCATTTCTGTCCTTTATTGTGCCCATCTTTGAATGGAAAATTCCCTTGGTATCTCTAATTTTCTTGAAGAGATCTATAGTCTTTCCCATTTTGTTATTTTCCTCTATTTCTTTGCATTGATCACTGAGGAAGGCTTTCTTATCCCTCCTTGCTATTCTTTGGAACTCTGCATTCTGATGGATATATCTTTCCTTTTCTCCTTTGCCTTTAGCTTCTCTTCTTTTCTCAGCTCTTTGTAAGGACTCCTCAGACAATCATCTTGCCTTTTTGCATTTCTTATTCTTGGTGATGTTTTTGATCACTGCCTCCTGTACAATGTTACAAACTTCTGTCCATAGTTTTTCAGGCACTCCGTCTATCAGATCTGAACCCTTGAATATATTTATCCCTTCCCCTGTATAATCATAAGGGATTTGATTTAGGTCATACTCAATTGTCTAGTGGTTTTCCCTACTTTCTTCAATTTCAGTCTGAATTTGGCAATAAGGAGTTCATGATCTGAGCCACAGTTAGCTCCCGGTCTTGTTTTTGCTGACTGTATAGAGCTTCTCCATCTTTGGCTGTAAAGAATATAATCAATCTGATTTCTTTATTGACCATCTGGTGATGTCCATATGTAGCATCATCTCTTGTATTGTTGGAATAGGGTGTTTGCCATTTTCAGTGTGTTTCCTTGGCAAAACTCTGCAAGGTTTTGATGTGTTTCATTTTGTACTCCAAGGCCAAATTTGCCTGTTACTCCCGGTATCTCTTGACTTCCTACTTTTGCATTTTATCATTACTCTGTTGAACATATCCAATCATTTCACAATTGCTCATATTCATATCAAAATACTATTATTTTATTCAATTTTTGTGGGGTTGGTAGTAATATCCTTCTTTCATTGCCAATTTTAGTAAAACATTTGACTCACCTATTTTTTTGATCATTTTAGCTAAAAATTTATTACTTTCCTAATTCTTTTCAAAGAATGACTTCTTAGTTTTATTCATTTTCTCTATTTAATTTTACACCTTATTTCATTAATTAATGAATACTGAAATATTTCATTAATTAATTAATACTGAAATCAATATTATGTACTTCCTTCTGCTTCTTTTGTGTTTAGTTTAGTCTTGTTTTTTCAATTACTTATGATTGAAATCAGTCAGTTCAGTTGCTCAGTCATGTCTTACTCTGCGGCTCCATGAACCACAGCATGTCAGGCCTCCCTGTCCATCACCAACTACGGAGTCCACCCAAACCCATGTTCATTGAGTCGATGATGCCATCAAACCATCTCATCCTCTATTGTCCCCTTCTCCTCCTGCCCTCATCTTTCCCATCATCAGGGTCTTTTCAAATGAGTCAGCTCTTCACATCAGGTGGCCAAAGTTATGGAATTTCAGCTTCAGCATCAGTCCTTCCAATGAACACACAGAACTGATTTCCTTTAGGGTTGACTGGTTGGATCTCCTTGCAGTCTGAGGCACTCTTAAGAGTCTTCTCCAACACCACAGTTCAAAAGCATCAATTCTTTGGCACTCAGTTTTCTTCACAGTCCAACTCTCACATCTATACATGACCACGGGAAAAAACATAGCCTTGACTAGACAGACCTTTGTTGGCAAAGTAATGTCTCTGCTTTTTAATTTGCTCTCTAGGTTGGTCATAACTTTCCTTCCAAGGAGTAAGCGTCTATTAATTTCATGGTTCCAATCACCATCCGCGGTGTTTTTGGAGCCCAGAAAAACAAAGTCAGCCACTGTTTCTCCATCTATTTGCCATGAAGTGATGGGACCAGATGCCATGATCTTAGTTTTCTGAATGTTGAGCTTTAAGCCAACTTTTTCACTCTCCTTTTTCACTTTCATCAAGAGGCTCTTTAGTTCTTCTTCATTTTCTGCCATGAGGGTGGTGCCATCTGCATATCTGAGGTTACTGATATTTCTCCCTGCAATCTTGATTCCAGCTTGTACTTCCTCCAGCCCAGCATTTCTCATGATGTACTATGCATAGAAGTTAAATAAGCAGGGTGACAATATACAGCCTTAACGTACTCCTTGTTCCTATTTGAAAATATTTGGTTGTTAACGTGAGCTCACTCTTTTCTCTTTTTAAAAGGTAGTTTTCATGTTATGTATTTATTTATTTTGGCATTGGGTCTTTGTTGCTGCATGCAGGCTTTCTCTAGTAGCAATGAATGGGGCTACTCTTTGTTGCAGTGCATAAGTTCTCATTGCAGTAGCTTCTTTTGTTGCACAGCACAGGCTGTAGGCATACAGGCTTCAGTAGTTTTGGTTCATGAACCTAGTTGCCCTATTGCATTTGGGATCTTCTTGGACTAGCGGTCAAACTTGTGTCCTCTGCATTGGCAGGCAGATACTTAACACTGGACCACCAAGGAAGTCAGATCATTCCTGTCTTTTAATGTGGTATATTTAAACACTGCTTTAGTGGCATCTCTTGTATTTTGACATACTCTCTTAATTTTTCAATCACTGGAAAGTATTTTCCAATTTCACTTGTAATTTCTACTTTGACTCATTTGTTAGTTTAGTTGCGTGTTGCTTATTTTCAACTTGCTTGTGGAATTTCCAAATTTCCTTCTCTTGTTAGCCTGCGGATTTACTTGTTGTGATATTAAACTTCATATGATTCCAATCCTTTTAAATTAGTCTAAAATTAGCCTAATATATATGATGTGATACCTCGATGTGGGTTTGATTTGAATTTCCCTGATGACTAATGAAATTAAGCATTGTTTCATAAGCTTATTGACCATTTATACATAATCTTTGGAGAAATGTCTATTCACATATTTTGTCCATCTTTATTGGATTATTTACCTTTTTACTATTGAGTTGTAACTGATGTTTCTATATATTTCTAGAAACTAGATTTTTATCTGAAATATAATCTGTGGAAATTTTCTCCATTCTTTGATTTTTTTTTAAATTCATAGTGTTCTTTGTTGAACAAAAGTTTTTAATTTTAACCGAGTTCAATTTGTCTGTTTATGTCTTTTGGTTTTTGTGCATTAAGAAAGTTTTACCTAAGGTATGAAGAATTTTTAGTGGTTTCCTACCAAGAATTTAATACTGTTATCTTTTACTCTTAGGTCTTTGATCCATTTTGAGTTAATTTTTGTAAATGGTACATCACAATAGTCCAACTTCATTCTTTTGCAGATGGATATCCAGTTGTCCCAGAAATATATGTTGCACACACTATGTTTATTTTTTCCATTTATTTATTTATTTTTTCTCATTGAGTGTTCTTGGCACCCTTGATGCTAATCAACTGACGAAATATGAGGACTCATGAGTTGATTTCTGGACTCCCAATTCTATTTCACAAATCTATATGTCTATTCTTTGGTCATTAGCACACTGTCCTGATTACAGTGAATTTGTAAAATGTTTTGAAATTGTAAAATGAGACTCCTCTAACTTTGTCTTTACTTTGCAAGATTATTTTAACTACTCAGCATCTTTTAATTTTCATACATGTTTTGGTGTCAGTTGAAAAAAAAAAATGAGACAGCTGAAATTTTGATAAGGATTATGTTGAATTGCAGATCAGTTTGGGAATATTGGCCCTTCAACTTCAGTAAGCCTGCCACCCCATCAACACAGGTTTTTTTTTTTTTTTATCACATAATTATAGATCTATTCCAGTAGTGTTTTGTAATATTGAATGTATGAGTTGTTATTGTTTAAATGTATTGCTAAACATTATATTCTTTTTTGATGTTATGGTAAATACAACTATTTTATTTATATAATTTTTATTACCAGATTTTTTATTGCTGGTGTATAGGAAAAAAAATTACATTTGAATGTTGCATTTATATCCTACAATTTTGCTGCACTTATTTCTTAGCTATGTTTTAAAATAGATTCTTTAGGATTTTCAATATTTAAGATCATGTAATCTACAAACAGAGACAATAACTTGTTATAAGGAAGCAAAAGAGAATAAATTGTCGTCACTGAATGAGCTAAAATCACAAAATGCTTTGATAGCCAAGCTGAAATGACCTATATATCATATATAGAATAGTGTCTATTTAAACAAACTTTTTCTGTTTATGGATTTCTGTGTGATAAAAAATATCATTTTTCTTATTTAACAAATAAGAAGATTTGAGGCATAGAAATTGTCAGGAGTGTGACAAAGATTACACAGCTACTAAGCAGCAGAACAGAGATTTTAATAGAAAGTCTTATCCTATAGCCAATAACATTAACCATTCTGTAGTTCTGACTTTAAGTGATTTCCTTGTTGGTAGCTTATAATCAATGTCAATTTATAATATTTCTCATGCTTTGTCAAATTTTTAACATAGTACTCTGAGCTGAAGAGAGTAGTGATAAACTCCATGACTCTAGTGAAAAATTTATTGTATTAAAGAATCAGAAATAAACTGAAATTTATGAATCCATGATAATGGAGCAGCCCCCTATGGGGCCTTCCCAGGAGAGATCTTCCCTGTCCTCTGCCTGCTGCTTGTCTGTAAAGACTCTTTAGTCAAGGAATAAGTTTAAATCCAAATAATGAGAAACTGCAAAATCTAAGGAAAGCAATCAAAAAAGATAAAATAATAACAGTTTAGCCATTAACCAAAGTCTAGGACCTTGAAATAAAAGGGTATAAATAATATCCTGAGCCATATCCTTTGAGCAGTTTTGCAGACACTGAAACCTCTGCCAGGTGGACGAAGTTAACCACATGATGACCCCACTGTAGTCATGACATAAGCTGCTCCACTTTACACAATTCTGAGAACTGGCCTCAAGGGAGTGGAAACAAACCAACTGTGGAACTGAAGTTAACTGTGCTTAAAACAATCAAGTTGATGGTGACTAGACCACTACATGACAACTTTTGAAATGATTGTCAGTGCTGACTGTGGCATTCTGTACACAGCCCCTTCCCTCTACTTGTACATTCCTGAAACCCCTCCTTTAAAACCTCTTGCCCCCTGATAGGCAGTGGGGAATTTGTTCTTTGGGACATGGATCTGCCTTCTTCCTAGGTTGCCAACCTCCTGAATAAAGCAACCTTTCCTTACCTATCCACACATGTCTCTCAAGTATTGACTTTCAAGCAGTGAGCAGCGGAACATGAGTTTGGTAAGGTTGTTACATGAATAACACATTGTTCCTTATTGAGATGTAGTCAATGTGTAATAAACTGTTCAGTGGAAATTTGGCAGTTGTGTACACTTGAGTAGCCACTACCCAAAATAAATATAAAACATTTCACCTTCTCCCTCTCAAGGGTTCCTTGTTCTTCCCTTAGGAAATTCCTAATCCAGTTAATACCCCGTTTCTCAAATCCCTATTCTTATAATTTTCAGAACCACTACATAATGTTAATAAACATAAAATTGTTTCAAGTTTGCCTGTATTTGGATCTCATGTAAACTGAGCAACACTGTATATGATTTTATCTACCTGGCTTATTTTGCTGAGAATAATGCTTTTGAGATTTTGTGCATTGTTGTTTGTTCTTTTTTATTTTTTTAATTGCTGATTAATTTTCCATTGTATTGGCTCTTGTTGTTGTTCAGTCGCTCAGTTGTGTCTGACCTTCAAGGCCCCATGGACTGCGGAATGCCAGGCTTCCCTGTCCTTCACTATTTCCTGGAGTTTGTTCAAACTCATGTCCATTGACTCAGTGATGCTACCCAACCATCTCATCCTCAGTCACCCCCTTCTATTCCTGCCCACAATCTTTCCCAGCATCAGGATCTTTTCCAATGAGTTGGCTCTTTGCATCAGGTGGCCAAAGTATTGCAGCTTCAGCATCAGTCTTTCCAATCCCTTAGGATTAACTACTTTGATCTCCTTGCAATCCAAGGGACTCTTAAGAGTCTTGTCCAGCACTATAGTTCAAAAGCTTCAATTCTCCAGCAGTCAGCCTTTTTTATACCATAATCTATGCATCTGATTTTGTATTGATGGAGAATATTTCTAATTTTTGGACACCATTAATAAATATGCTCTGTGAATTCCAGTGTATATCTTGTTTTATTTTGTTTCTTTTTTAAATATTAGTTTTTTTTTTCCAAGAACACTTTTTTCTAAATGTTCATAATAATGAAAATAATTAGCATAAAATAAAAGTCCATGGTCTTTTGAGTTGGGAAAAAAAAAAGAACAGTTTTCTAATGTACTTATACTCTCCTGGTATAAGGTAGGTATTCTGTTCCTACCATCAAGGTATCATATTCCCACTTGTTCCATATCCTCATGACATTTGCTACTGTCAACTTTTTAAAAAACTTTCTCAGTGAATGAAAGTAGTAGCTTATTGCAGTTTTAATTTGCAGCTTTCTAATAACTAATGGTACTGAATACCTTTTCTTCGGTGATTGCTGGCCATTTTTATATCATCTCTTGTATGTATGTACATCTGCTAGTATGTATTTTTCCCTTTCCCATTGTAATTATTAATTTATTTATATATATGTGTGTGTGTGTGTATATATTTCAGGTAATGTATTATTTCAAAGACTAGTGTAACTTTTATCTCTTATAGTGTTAAAAGGATAAAACTACTCTGTCTTTAACCTTTTGATTTATATTCACAAGTGACACTATTAAATTAGCAAATTTTATGAATTAAAAATAATAACTACATTATACTAGTATTTGACATGTATCACCTGAAAAAATATGTATGTGTGTGTGTGTGTGTGTATATATATATATATATATATATATATATATTGCATGCACTTTTCTTTCAGGGATTTTTTGGTACCATTTTTTAAGATATAATTGACATATAACGTTGTACTAGTTTCAATTGTGCAACATAATGATTCAAAATTTGTATATGAAAATATGTTAAATGATCACCACAAGTCTAATTAGCACCTAGTTAAAATATCTCAGGGTCTTTTTATGGAATAGATTAGGGCTACCATAGACTCAAATCTTTGTTCCATGGACAAAAGAGGCTGGTAAGCTACAGTCTATGGGTTCACAAGAGTTGGGCATGACTGAGTGACTAAGCACAGGCACTAATGTATACACTATGTGTCCATCACATAGAAGATGCTTGAAAGTGAAGTGAAAGTCACTCGTTTGTGTCTGCCTCTTTGCAACCCCAAGGACTATACAGTCCATGGAATTCTCCAGGCCAGAATATTGGAGTGGGTGGCCTTTCCCTTCTCTAGGTGTTCTTTCCAAACCAGGGATCGAACCCAGGCCTCCCACCTTGCAGGTGGATTCTTTACAGGCACTACCTCTATATATTATGTGTCTGTCACATAGAAGATGCTTATGAGTGGAATAAATGAATCTTTGTATTATATGAAACCAAAAATTTAAATTATTGAGCAGTAAATTACTGTCCACTTTTAAGAATCACCATCTCTGAGTGAAGCATGCACAGACACAAACACACACATACAAACAGAAAGCCTAGTATCAGATTCCAATTATGACATTTACTACCTGTGTAATCTTGGGAAATCACTTATCCTGTCTGTGCCTCAACTTCTTAATGATAATAGTTATTATTAACTTATTGTTGTGAGATGTTAATGACTCACTGTCCATAAAAAAAAAACATATAATATCCATAGGCATTCAGTTTCTATGTAATTGTTTGCTATTATTATAGTTGAGAAATTTGGGTGAGTGAAAATAAGACTTGGTCAAAAATTTGGGGAAATTTGACATTGTTTACAGTGGAGGTGGGCAAAATTTTGGGGCTAGCAGGTGGACAATAGCATTGAGCATATTACTTGGCTGGGGGATTGAACATTACAGTAAAGAAAGAAGTAGCAGAATCTTCATTCAAATGTATTCTCTATCAAATTTCTTCTTAAGCAGTTTATCTGGGACATATGTAGAGACATTTGTGACTTATTAAAAATATAGCTGCTAAATCAATAGACCAGACCATTATTGCCTACAAAATAATTATAGTTATCACTCTTACATACATTATCATAGTTATATAATGCTTGTGAAAGCTTTTCATGAATTGCAAAAAAGTATATAAACGATTTTAGTACCAAAAAGCCTCCATTGGTGGGTGCCACTGGTAATTTCTTTTATATTTTATGGAATTTTCTTACGTCTCTGTAATCATGTTGTTAAAGCTCCCATTTCCCCCTCAGCTTCCTATCTACACTGAGAGAAAGATTTCTTCTATTTCTGACCCCTTTCTTTCTGACTAGTTCCTTATCACTCTCTGTCTCCCAGACATATCTACTTAAAAGTCTTTCTATCACATCAAATTCACTATGCTTAAGACAAAATGTCTGATCATTCCCTTAAGTCACTTCTTTTGCCTTTTCCTTTCTATCGAAGATGGAACATTTTATCAGTATTTAAACACCTTCTTGAAAATACTAATCCTAAACTCACAACAATGTATGTACAGATGTTTTCAACCATCACAAAAACTGTAATATTTTTATCTTTCTTCATGGATTAACTTTACTAATTTTAACAATGTCACCTGTGTATACAATCAGAAAATAAAGGAAAATGTAGTTTATTCTTTTCCCACTGTAATGGATAATAGTTTCACAAGTCTTTGAAATACATTACCTGAAGAATTCACCTTGATAATGACTACATAAATTTTGATACATTAATACGTTTCTTCTAAGAATGGAAACACTAAATTTTAAATATACATAAAGAAAAGATAAAGTTATTTAAATTATTGAGATGAGGGTAAAAATTGAGACTAGAAAAGTTATTACAAGAAAATTATTCAAAGACTCTTTTAAAGAAAAGGAAACAAGAATAAAGATTAACAGCCAACATTCAACTACTGTATTGTATTAAAGAATTTTAAGTCTTTGAGGGTATATTTAAAATTTCAAGGCATTACTCTATTTCCACAATATCCTAATTAATATATATCATGTGTCCAAATTTTTTCAACAGTATTGTTCACCTTGAATTTATTATTTAGATGCAAGCATTCTAACAATCCAAAAAAAAAAAAAGGAATACTTTTGACTTCCAAATCAATGTTTAGAGAAAACAATGCCTCAAATCTTACTGATCTTAATTTTCAACACTAATCTTGTACAAATTAATAACATACAGTATCTGTAACATGTGCTATTAACAAAATAAAAGATATGAAATAAGAGTGAAAGCAACATAGATAAAATACCCCATTTCTCTTGATAAGAGTATTAAATCTTTCACAGATGATTTCAGCTAAAGTTGGAGTCTGGAAAGCTATCTCAGCTAAAGTTGCAATTTTGCAAAGTGCATTAAATAAATTAAAACTTTAATTGAATATAGAATTATTCTATGAATAAATAATTGATATAATAGAAATAAGACTAAAAATATAAGCTGGATAAAATTTTGATTAGCTTTATCCTTTTTTTTTTGATGTGCCACATGGGCTTCCTAGCTGACTCAGTGGTGATGAATCCGTGTGCCAGGCAGGAGATGCAGGAAATGCAGAATTGATCCCTGGGTCAGGAAGATCCCCTGGAGGAGAAAATGGCAATCCAGTTCAGTATGCTAGCTTGGGGAATCCCATGGGCAGAGGAGCCTGGTGGGCTACAGTCCACTGTGTTGCAAAAAGTCAGACACAACTGAGCAAATCAGCATGCATGCACAGATGGCACACAGTATGTGGGATCTTAGTTGCCTGACTCAGGATTGAACCTGTGCCTGCTGTAATGGAAGCACAGAGTCTTAACCACTGGACTGCCAGGAAAGTCTCTAGATAAGCTTTACCTTCTTGTTAAATATTTCTGAAAATTGTGTAATAAATAAACATATTAGAGATTGATGGTAAGAAGCAAAACATTTTTAATCAAGACTCAATCTCTTGAAAGGGACAGTAAGTCCAACTCAAGCAAGTTTAATGAACTATTACAAAATAGGAATGTATTTTCCCAGAACTGAAAAATCTAGAGTGAGCTTTTATTTAAGGCAAAGATATATATACATTATTACAAAATAATTTTTATTCTAGTGACAACTTTTGGGTCTGTTGCTGTAATTTCCAAAGAGACTCTGCAAATGGTTACATAGATATTCCCTAAAAGTTCAAACATCCTTTAACTATAAATAACATCTTTTTTAATATTTGCCTATAATTTTTATTTGTAATTTACTTGGCTTCAACTAAGGCACCTACTCAGGCCTGAATCAATATTGCTAGGGAGATATAAGGTTCTTACTGGCCAGACTGGATTATATGTTCACTTCTGTAGCTGGAAGAGACATCAGTTCTAATGATAAAATCATTTTCTCTTTAATAGTGAAAGATAAGAAAAAACTGGTAACTTCCACTTAATAAGGTACCAAACTTGGGGGGGGGGGGCGGGGTGGGGGAAAGCCTCATGTAGGAGCCCAAGAGGAGAATGAGGGAGGGACCCCTGTCTGCATACCTAGCAGAGCTCTCTGGGAATTAGCAAGCATGTATTTCCCACTCTTTTAACTAAGCTACCTTTATTATTATTATTTTTTTATTAGCCCTAATCAGTTCATTTTTTAAAAATTTTTTATTATTATTATTATTTACTTTACAATATTGTATTGGTTTTGCCATACATCAACATGCATCTGCCACGGGTATACATGTGTTCTCCATCTTGAACCCCCCTCCCACCTCCCTCCCCATACCATCCCTCTGAGCTGCCTTTAAAGTCAAACTTTTGTTCTGTCAATCTGTCCAGCTGACTCTACAGGGAGCACAGCATTGTTACCTTTGGGGAAAAGATCTTCCCAAATTCAGATTCCTGAGCAAAATAAACAATTGCTGTTATTTAAACCCATTCAGTATTTTTTTTGATTTTTATAGAAATGATTTTTAGAAATTATAGGAATGATTTTTATAGAAAACTAGATAGATAACTAGATAGATAGATAACTAGATAGATAACTAGATACCTAGAATGGATTTGTTGTACCAGGAAGTGGTAAGGTGCCACCTGAAACCTAAAATCTGTGAAATTTTACCAGCTTAGATCGAAAAGGACAGATTATAAAATAGTACATATATATATCAGTTCAGTTTAGTTGCTCATTTGTGTCCGACTCTTTGCAACCCCATGAATTGCAGCATGCCAGGCCTCCCTGTCCATCACCAACTCCTGGAGTTCACTCAAATTTGCATCCATCGAGTCGGTGATGCCATCCAGCCATCTCATCCTCTGTTATCCCCTTCTCCTCCTGCCCCCAATCCCTCCCAGCATCAGAGTCTTTTCCAACGAGTCAACTTTTCCCATGAGGTGGCCAAAGTATTGGGGTTTCAGCTTTAGCATCAGTCCTTCCAATGACACCCAGGACTGATCTCCTTTAGAAAGGACTGGTTGGATCTCCTTGCAGTCCAAGGGACTCTCAAGAGACTTCTCCAACACCACAGTTCAAAAGCATCAATTTTTTGGCACTCAACTTTCTTCACAGTCCAACTATCACATCCATACAGACCACTGGAAAAAACATAGCTTTGACTAGAGGGACCTTTGTTGGCATAGTAATGTCTCTGCTTTTGAATATGCTATCTAGGTTGGTCATAACTTTCCCTCAAAGGAGTCTTTTAATTTCATTGCTGCAGTCACTATCTGCAGTGATTTTGGAGCCCCCAAAAATAAAGTCTGACACTGTTTCCACTGTTTCCCCCATCTATTTCCCATGAAGTGATGGGACCGGATGCCATGATCTTCATTTTCTGAATGTTGAGGTTTAAGCCAACTTTTTCACTCTCCACTTTCACTTTCATCAAGAGGCTTTTTAGTTCCTCTTCACTTTCTGCCATAAGGGTGGTGTCATCTGCACATCTGAGGTTATTGATATTTCTCCCGGCAATCTTGATTCCAGCCTGTGCTTCTTCCAGCCCAGCATTTCTCATGATGTACTCTGCATAGAAGTTAAATAAGCAGGGTGACAATATATAGCCTTGATGTACTCCTTTTCCTATTTGGAACCAGTCTGTTGTTCCATGTCCAGTTCTAACTGTTGCTTCCTGACCTGCAACAGGTATCTCAAGAGGCAGGTCAGGTGGTCTGGTATTCCCATCTCTTGAAGAATTTTCCACAATTTATTGTGATCTACACAGTCAAAGGTTTTGGGATATCAATAAAGCAGAAATAGATGTTTTTCTGGAACTCTCTTGCTTTTTCCATGATCCAGCGGATGTTGGCAATTTGATCTCTGGTTCCTCTGCCTTTTCTAAAACCAGCTTGAACATCTGGAAGTTCACCGTTCATGAACTGCTGAAGCCTGGCTTGGAGAATTTTGAGCGTTACTTTACTAGTGTGTGAG